>NW_028319145.1:2360000-2612500 GCF_062004578.1 Staurois parvus | reverse complement strand
GGGATCTTAGATTGTACGCCCCTTGAGTGTTAGGGACCTTAGATTGTATGCCCCTTGAGGGTTCAGGGACTGATGTGAATGTACAATATATATGTAAAGTGCTGCGTAAACTGACGGCGCTATATAAGTACCTGAAATAAATAATGAACTACCACAGCACCGTGGTAGTTCTTTGAAAACTACAAGCCTGACAGCCGCTAAGACTGTCGGGACTTGCAGTTCATTCATTCATGGAACTCTGTGAATGGATGATGTGGCTGTGTGGGCGGAGCCCCGCACAGCCTCGCTGTTTTCAAATCCGATAGTATGGGGAACCTCTCCCCAGACTTCTGTCAGGGGGGGGGCAGCGGCTGCATCATGGGGAACATGTTACATGTTCCACCCTAAAACCGGGTCTAACATGTATCATGTTCCTAAAAGTGAACTTATCCTTTAAGAAATTCAAGTTAAAGGAGCCCCGGTGTTTCTGCGGTTGACAAAGGCCACACTTACATTTGCTGGGAATGTTGAAAGTCCTTTTGTCTTGGATAAAATTTTTGAGTTGCAATGGTTATTATAATGTTAAATACTGAATTTATATCATCTTTTTTTGTGGAATTAAGGTGGTGGGTGTGGCCCTCAGTAGACATAATATGGCCCCTTGAAAATGTATTCCACTTAGTCTGGCCAACTTCTTCATTGCTGGGTGCAGGGGAACCTTTTTGTGTTGGGAGCTGCCTCACCTGAGCTTGTTTGAAGTATTAAGGAATCCTACTATGCAGACAAGTCTACAAATCCCCATAGCCTCTTTGATTATTTTGTTCTGGAGTCCATAATTCCGATCCACCTTGGAGTTTTGGATGTTCCAAGCCATCTCAGCTGTTCCTGTTATATTCTACTTAATATTAATATCCTCACAGCAGATGTGTAGACCTGGGAACTCAGCCCAGGGATCTTGCCAGCTCCTACCAAACTCCGAAACATCAGTTTTGGGTAATCGGCTTGGCCCCTTGTGGAAATACTTTCACTTACCAGTTCAAAAACATCATGGGTGGTCAGTTTTTACTTAGCAGATATTCAGTCCCCTGAACAGCTGTTCTGTGTGGTCGCACTGAGTGCTAATCCTACTGTTTGTCTGTCATGCCAAGTGACAGAGCCAACCCTTGTCATGCCAATCTCATTTACCTAATATTTCATTTTTATGTAGAATTTGGGAAGAATCAGCCATCAGCTTCTTTTATATCCTTTCCCTGATTAGGCCTCCTCACCAAGGGAGGACTGACAACTCATGGGGCCCCCGGGCAATAGGGGATCATGGGGCCCTGTGTCCTTGCCCAAACTCAAAAAAGCCTATGAAAAAGGTACCAGGGGTATCTCATGGGGCCCCCTACTGACCCCTGGCCCTCGGGCAGTGCCCGAGTTTCCAAATGGTCAGTCCGCCCTACTCCTCACTATATTTCCCATTTCTGCTTATCTGCTTAAGTGTTATGGGGTGGATCCATCCTACCTGTCAAGTTTTGTATTTTACTTTACAAGAGGAGCGGAACCTGGCAGTCCTTTGCCCCGTACACACGATAAGAAAATCGTACGAAAAATTTTGCGGAGTCACTGATCGAATGATTTTCTCTTCGTTGATGAGCAGCATGTTTCTAAATGACAACTATAATGTGGACAAAAAAATCTGGTTGAACAATAGTGAAAAATGTTGTCATTTCGCATACGAACGACCGATTTGCTATGCGGTGGTATGACAGTCGTACAAAAAAAATCTATCAAGCGCTATCACACAGGAGCAAAAACAGAAGATGACTAAGGAATCTTCATAAAAAGACGAACGAAAAATCCAAATGTTAAAAGTAGATTGGCCTAGTGAGATCATGAAACCAGAATTCTGCATATTATATTTTATGTATCACTATTTATGTATATAGGTCATGTAATAAACGATATTATCAGGGACGGACTGACCATTTGGAAACTCGGGCACTGCCCGAGGGCCCGGGGTCAGTAGGGGGCCCCATGAGATGCCCCCTGGTACCTTTTTCATAGGTTTTTTTTGAGTTTGGGCAAGGACACGGGCCCCATGATCCCCTATTGCCCGGGGGCTCCATGAGTTGTCAGTCCGCCCCTGGATATTATACTCATTGCGGTTAATTATCACTTGTAAGGAGTGTGTTTTGTTTTTTATTATAGGTGGGATTTTGTTGAAAGAGGGGAGATTCTTTTTGGAACAATTTTATTTGATTTTAAACTTTCAGGGGTTGAAAGTTTTCTTCTAATTAGAAATTAGAGTGGGGTCTAGGGTTTTTGTTTGATATCATATTCACAATTGTATTTATATGGTTAATTGTTGTGTGTATCGCTCGTTCTGGCCAGAAGGGCGTGGCTACAAGGTCACATGCACACTGCATCACTTCCACTTGTATGGAAGACGTCAATGCTACGTATTGCCCGACTAACTATTTTTTTAGATTGGTTAATGTGGGCCACGATTTCGACCAACAAACGAACACCTCTAGGTTGTCGGATAACCAATCGGCCGATTTTCTAACCGTGTATTCCCAGCTTAAGGCTCCTTGCACACTGAGCATAACGTTGGTAACGTTAGCTGTGTAAAGTCTCGTTTTATAGCGTTTTTGCATTTGCGTTTAGTGGCGTTTTTTTGCGTTTGCATTTTTCTTACTCCCCAAAAATTATTTTTTTTGCTCAAAAAAGTCTCAAAATACTGGTTTGCCGCGTTTGTCAGCGTTAGAGCGTTTTTACAGCTAAAAAAACTCCTCTAGGAGCCCACTGGTTCTGGATTGTTTCTTCTTGGCCAAAAAACACCCCTGCCAAAAAAATGCTGATTACAGTCTATGTGTGCATGGATACATAGGATAACGTGCCGGGGGGGGGGTTATTGGCTGTTGAAAAAATTGCCAAAAACAGAAGCTGTAAAAACGTCTTGTGTGCATGAGGACTTAAAGGGCAGTTCTCACTGCTGATGTCCCTGTGTTTGACGTGATATTCCAGCCCTCACCTTAGTGATGTATACGCAAAGACAGTGTGCAAAAAAATGCGTATTTTCTCACATCCGCCAGTCAGACTTAGAAGTGGAAATGACAGTTTGGAGTCAAAAAGTCTGAATTGGATAAGTGGCTTTGGGTAAATGATTACATTTGTTCTGACTAGTGTGTGAGACAACAATATCGGTTGCAGCCTTTGTCTTGTTCAGGAAATATATTACCAGTTTGACTTAATTATCGTCTTTCTTTTGTCTGTACAGCTTGTCAGTGTTCAAAAGAAGGTTCTCTTTATGCCACATGTGACCCACAGAGCGGGCAGTGCAGGTGCCGTCTGGGCGTCACAGGCCTCAAATGTGATGCCTGCACCACTGGAACCTATGGATTCCCCAACTGTGAAGGTAAATCCCAGAGAATGGATGGAGGTTCCACTAATGAAAGTGAATTTGTTCTGTTTCACTGGGCGAATTAGCTGAAGGGATGAATGTGTGAACTGTTGAGAAGTGGGAATATTTCACTGATTTGCCTCATAATTTATCATTTTTATTTAGCATTTGGGTAGAATCAGCCATCAGCTTCTTTTCTATCCTTGCCATGATTAGGCCTGCTCAGTATATTTCCCATTTCTGCTTATCTGCTGAAGTGTTGGGATGGATCCATCCTACCTGCCAAGTTTTGTAGTTTATTTTACAAGGGGAACGGAACCTGGCAGTCTTAAAGGGCAGTTCTCACCAGGGCTGCTGTTAGAAACCACAAGGCTCCATACAGCCAACCTGACAGGACCCTCCCCCCCAAAAAAACACAGTTTACTATGCTTCAGTTATGAATGAACACCGTACGTGATCAGTCAGTACTTATCACTCATTGTGTTCATTCAGGAAAGAAAGAAATGTGATATATTTTTTGGACCCTTCTCCATCATGAAGGTCCCTATTGCATGCTTGCAGCTGCTAGTGGGAAGGAGAGGTGAAAAGCCGGCGGCACTGCAGGGGTGGGGGCGCACAGGGGGGCCTGGGCAGCAGGGAGAAATGTATGGTGCACAGGGATGGTGATGGGTGCGGCAGAGGGGCAATTATTGGAACCAATCCCCTGTATGGCTCTCTCTGCAGGAGCTAAAAGCCAGTGGGAGGGAGAGGAGAAGAAGCCAGCATTCATCTGCTGCAGAGTGAGCCATACAGGGGATCCATTCTAGTAATTGCTACCCTGATCACCCTCCCTGCCCAAATCTGATTCACCCAGCTGTCTGGGCCCCCCTGCTGGCCGGGGGCCCGTACAGGAGGACTGGTGATACCCCCTTATCCATGGCCCTGGTTCTCACTGCTGATGTCCTTGTGTTTGACGTGATAAGCCAGCCCTCATCTTAGTGGTGTATACGTTTTGGATGTGCTGACCTTTAATAGCGCCCAACTGATCTTTCAGTGTTAATCAGCTAAATATAATCCAGTTGTATCAAAGCAAAACATGTGCACTGTCTAACAATTGCCTTAAACAGCAGGCACAGACTGAGTAGTAAAGACTGTCTCTGCCAGCATGCTCTGAAGGACGTTTTATATCTGTCTGGAAGCAGTGGTCTCTCTGCAGAGGTCTGACACTCCCCTTGCTGAGTCAGATTTATAGCTCTGCAGTCAGGAAACCTTATGCTCCCTTTTTATGAGAAAGCTGTAGGTTTTACTTAGCAGAGGGTCTATCAGATCTCTGCAGAGAGGTGTACTTCTTCTACACAGAGAGAAAGGGTCTTCCTATGCAACATACTGCCAGGGGACAGGCTTTTATACTCAGGTGGTGGCTGCTTACTAAAGAAGCCCAAACTTTTTTTTTTTTTTTAAATGGTTGTCACCAGAATAGGTGCCATGTCCTTTTTCAAACTGTTATGGTGATAACTGTACCATTTTCTTGTTTTGCTCATCACTTTCAGTGGTCACCTTGAAAAACAGTGTGACAAAGGCCATTGACATAACCTGACAAAACCTGACACTTCTTTCTTTTCCAATTATATCTGAAACTAACATAACAGAACAAACTTTAGACTGGAGATACATTTTTAGAGTTTTTACTGATCTAGAGCTAAAACTTTTTTCTGTTTCTTTTCTTTCAGTGGGTCCTTGCAATCCATCTGGATCTACTTCCATCACTGTGAATCCTCCAGAGGTGATTCTTAAATTATCTGTACATTTTGTCATACTGTTACAACTGTTACAAGTATTGAAAGAGACTATTATTATTGTCCGGTTTCATGGATAGTCCTATAGGTAGGTATTTCGGGAACTTGTTCAGTAGTGTTGAAAGAGTAGCATGAGATTGGAGAGCCAATCGGATTGGTTGCTGCAATTTGCAGGCTCTCCTCATGATTTGAATTTAAGGACAAGGCTAATGGTTGACCCGTTAGTTTGTGTGCCTGTCCTCACCTACATTCCTGAGCTTTGTGAAAGGACAGCCTGTGGGTGCATTATTATTTAAAGATTAATTATTCATCGGTTTACCAGAGTAACGTCAACCATACAGTTAAGATGGTCATAGACTAATCAAAACTTGGCTTGTTCAGCAGGAACCTACCGAAGTTAAATCCATCTATGGGCAGGCTGGTTGTACTAAAGTTGATCCATTGATCAACTTCTGTACAACCAGCCTATCGGGGTTTTTTCACCCTTTCACTACTGCTGGCTGTGGCCACCAGCAGTGATCAGTGTATTCTGCCAGTGGGAAAGGCTGACTGTATTTATGGGGAAATCAAGCAAATTTCTTTCATTCAACCCATGTTTGAAGGAAATAAAATTGTATAATGTATGGCCTGCGTTAGTTATCTAACTAGCCTAGTTAGTGCCATGGTAATGCAGGACAAGAAGGGATTTGGGCTACTTGCTGACTATTCAAGATCCAATTTTTTGGAGGTTCTGGAAGCAGAGGAGATGGTTGAAAACCAAATGCATCAGTATTGGAGATTCTCATTAGTGCCCCCTAGGGTAGCCTGAGATTGTGTGATAACCCTTCAACCTCAACTTTAACCATTGGGCCACAGGCTGTTGACATCACTTGATCCAACAAGGTTTATCTGACAAACAACACACACTGCATTTTTCCACCCTAAGGCCACCCCTTTAAAGTGCTTCACCCATCCAAGGCTTAGTTGTAGAGATAAGGGCTATACAGAGCAGGAACTTATCCATATCACCCTCACTTCTACCATCTCCCTACTACTGCTCTCATGACCTCCTGCTGATACTTTACTCACCTGCTGACCCAAACACCAGGACAGGAAGGCATGTGCACTCGTGTACATCCCGCTCCCACCTTAATTTCCTCACCCTCCTTCTCCTAGCCTCTGGGGATATCTCCCCAAACCCTGGTCCTCCACTATCTCACCCCCACACCAGGCACCCTTTTTCCTCAGGGAATAGTTGCAATCCGCTTAATCTAATCTCAATCCCCATGCTCCTAAAAACCACCCTCCCTTTTTCATGTGCACTCTGGAATGCCCGTTCTGTCTGTAATAAGCTCACCTCTGTCCATGACCTTTTTGTCTCCTGCTCCCTTAACCTACTAACAATTACAGAAACTTGCCTTCAAGCAGCAGATTCTGCTTCTCCCGCAGCACTTTCCTATGGAGGCCTTCACTGGACTCACTCACCCAGACCCAGTGGTCGGAAAGGAGGTGGAGTTGGTTTGCTTCAATCCCCACTGAGCACCTTTCAAGTCCTCCCTAACCCTCCCTCTCTATCCTTCCCTTCTTTTGAAACTCACTGTATTTGGCTGTTTTCTCCCATTTCTCTGAGGATTGCAGTGATCTACTGGCCTCCTGGACCGGTGTCGCGCTTTCTTGATGACTTCTCTGCTTGGCTACCCTACTTTCTCTCCTCTGAAATACCCACTATCATTCTTGGAGATTTCAACATCTCCAATAATGTGAACAACCCGGCTACATCCCAGCTCTTCAACCTAACCTCATCTTTTGCCTTAGCACAATGGACACAGTCCTCCACTCACTCTGATGGGAATACATTAGACCTTGTTTTCTCCCATCTTTGCACTCCCTACAACCTCACAAACACACCCTTTCCTCTCTCTGATCACAATCTCATCACCTTCACAGTGTCCTTATCTTCAAACACTTATCCCTCCAAGCAGCAAACAATTACCCGCAGAAACCTTCACAACTTAAACCCTTCTCTTTTCCACTCTGCAACTGACCACCTCTATGACAGAATCTCTCCCCTGTCCTGCCCTGACCTGGCCACTGCTGTCTACAATCGTTTGTTTTCATCCACACTAGATTCACTTGTTCCACTAACTACATGAAGTATCAGGCCCCGACCGTTACAACCGTGACAGACTGACAAGACCAGAAATCTTAAGAGACATAGTTATGCACTGGAGCAATTGTGGCTTAAAGGCAAATCCCAGCAAGCATTCACCCTATATAAATCTGCTTTCTTAACATACAATTCCTCCCTCCATGCTGCCAAACAAACCTACTTTGTCACTCTTATTAATACCTTGTCATCTAGTCCTCGTCGGCTCTTCTCTACTTTTAACTCTTTACTTTCTCCACCTCCACCCAGTAACTCACTCACTGCTTACGAGATTGCCAATCGTTTCAAAAACAAGATTGACGCAATTCGTAGGGGCATCTCCACTACACAGACATCTATCCCACTTATCATACCTTATACTAAACCTCCCTCAACACTTTCCTTTTTTGACCTTGCTACTACTGAAGAGGTCACTAAAGTTTTCTCAGAAGCCCATCTCACCACGTGCCCCCTGGATCCTGTACCCTCTCAACTACTACTGTCACCCTCTTCTTCTGTCCTCTGCTCCCTCACTCACATCTTCAATCTTTAACTCTCTTATGTTGCCTTCCCCACCCCTCTAAAGCATGCACAGATCACTCGCATACTTAAAAAGCCCTCACTGGACCCCACCAACCTGAACAACTTAAGACCCATCTCCCTGCTCCCGTTTCCCTCTAACCTCTTTGAACTGTCAGTCTACAATCGCCTGAGCACCTACCTCACTGACAACAACCTTCTTGATCCTTTAAAGTCTGGCTTTTGCTCACTACACTCCATCGAAACTGCCCTACTAAAACTCACTAATGATCTACTACCTGCTAAAACCAATGGCCACTACTCCGTACTCTTACTACTTTACCTCTCTGCGGCTTTTGATACTGTTGACCATCCCCTCCTCCTCAAAAAAACTCCACTCCCGTGGCCTCCAAGACTCTCTCCTGGTTCTCCTCCTACCTCTCACAGCGCTCCTTCAGCGTTACTTATAACTCTAACTCCTCCTCTCCACTTCCTCTTTCTGTAGGGGTCCCTCAAGGTTCTGTCCTTGGACCCCATCTCTTCTCTATCTACAACTCCCTTAGTCACTTGATAAACTCACATGGCTTTAAGTACCATCTCTATACTGATGACACACAAATCTATCTTTCTACTCCTCACCTCGCCCCTTCAGTCTCCTCTTGCATTACTAACCTACTTAGTGACATATCAGCATGGATGTCATTCCACTTCCTCCAGCTAAATCTTTCCAAAATAGAGCTCATACTATTCCCTCCTCCCTGTGCCCCCTCCCCTGACGTCTCCATCAAGATTAATAATACAACCATAAGTCCTTGCCCTCATTGGTGCTAGGTGTAATTCTAGACTCCCATCTGTCCTTTCAGCCCCAAATCCAATCACTGTCCAAATCTTGTAGACTTCACCTTCGCAACATCTCCAAGATACTTCCATTTTTAACTTCTGAAACCACTAACCAACTTTTTCACTCCCTTGTTCGCTCAGCCTTGACTATTGTAACTCCCTCCTCATTGGCCTACCTAATTGCAGGCTATACCCTCTTCAGTCTTCCATGAATGCTGCTGCCAGACTCATCCACCTTACTAACCGTTCCATATCTGCCACCCCTCTCTGCCAATCCCTCCACTGGCTTCCCATTGCCCAATGAATAAAATTCTAAACATTAACAATAACGTATAAAGCCATTTATAACTCTGCCCCAAATTACATCACAAATTTGGTCTCCAAATATCACCCAAACCGTCCTCTCCACTCCTCCCACGAAATCCTGCTCTCTAACTTCCTTGTCTCCTCCTCCCATGCTCATCTCCAGGACTTCTCTAGAGCCTCCACCATCCTCTTGAACTCTCTACCCCAATCTACCCGACTTTTGCCTACTCTGCCCACTTTTAGGCGATCTCTGAAAACCTATATCTTCAGGGAAGCCTATCCTGCCTTCAGCTAATAACAAAATCTTCTATTCCTCCTATCAGTTCATTCCCCACAGTTATTACCTTTTGTACCACAAGCCCCTCCCTCTTAGATTGTAAGCTCCCAGGATCAGGGCCCTCCTAACCCTCATGTATTGAAGTGTATCATTGCTGTATTGTCTCCCGTTATATTGTAAAGCACTGAGCAAACTGTTGGTGCTATATAAATCCTGTATAATAATAATAATAACATTTTGAGTCGATATTATTGCATTAACCTAAAAAAATACGTACAATATTGTTATGTGCCTGTGATGTGTACATTATCTTGAGGGTTTTGCTGATTCTCCCCATCTCTGAATGTTATGACCAGGGGCGTACTGACCATTCGGGGGCTTGGGGTCAGTAGGGGGCCCCATGAGATGCCCCTGGTACCTTTCATAGGCTTGTTTGAGTGTGGGCAAGGACACAAGGGCCCCATGATTTCCTATTGCCCGGGGGCCCCATGAATTGTCAGTCTGCCCCTGGTCACGACTAGTGTATTTGGGACTGAGAAAACAAGAGAGGCAATCTAGTAACTGTATTGTTTTCAATGACTATAATTAGCAGCATGGGAGAGGAACAGTAAAGCACACTCACTAGACAGCACTGCTATGCAAGAAGCAAATCAAAAAAAGAAAAGTCTGTTTGCATTTACTTATTGATGATGTTATTTATAGTCTATGGGTTGTCTTTTCTATAAGCCCAAGTGTATCTAAGTGGAAATCATTAATGAGGGGATAGGAAGTGGCTTGGTGAACTCTGTGGGAACCTGAGCAGGTGCTGAGTTTGCATTAGTGCCGCCATGACGTGTGGGTGAAGACAAGCCAGGCAGAATGAAGAAGGGTCTGCATGAAGGGTCACAGCTGTTTTCCTGGAGCTGGCAGTCAGAGTGCACTCTAGCTCTGGCATCGGGTGACACATATCACTGTGCGGAGGAGGTGGTCACAGAAGTGGAGACGACAGTGTTGATTAAAAGCCCTGTGCACTGCTGACCCTCCTGCCTGCAATGGGGATCTGGTCCTTTAAAGGTGTAGGGAGAGCCTTGCCGTGGGAGGGGAGAAGCAACCTTAGGACTCTGGGTGGCATTTGCGCTTGGATAACACTGGCATGCTTGTTCCTCCTTCCCCTATCCTGGGGCAACTATGCAGAGACCTTGCTGCACTTTGCAGGCCCTCATCCTGCTCTCTTGTATTGCACAGGGGACCTGTGAGTGTCGAGAGAACGTGGAAGGGAGCGCATGTGACAAATGTAAACCGCTATACTGGGACCTGGCACCAGAAAACCCACAAGGCTGCAAACGTAAGAAGGAATAACTGCATTTCTCCTCCAACTGGAAAGATTAGTGTGTGGTCTGATGGCAAATCTGTTTGCTTTGCGCAGGATGCGAATGCGGCTCGGGGACAATAAATGGCGTGGGGGAATGTCAGCAGGTAAGAGCGTAAAATACATAACGCACAGATTGCATATATAAAGAGAGACAGATGAAGCAATACTGCTGTTTTCATCTCTGATTCAGACCAGCTCAACTTTGGTCATGGCTCGAGGACTGCGTATTTTGATCATAGATTTAAAAGTTCCTATTCTCCTACCAAATGCTATATCTCTAAGCCAATTGGAACAACATGTCCAATGTCTTGAATGTTTGTGTACCTTCTAAGCTATTGTTCTTAGTTGCTCCTTGACACTTGACCCATACACTAAGTAATCTTTCCAAGTAGCGCTTCACTGTTTGGAGATACTTCATATTTCATGAGTTTAGATCAGTGGTTCTCAACCTTTCTAATGCCGTGACCCTTTAATACAGTTCCTCATGTTGTGGTGACCCCCAACCATAAATTTATTTACCCAGTAATTATAATTCATGAGTGTTGTTTTACCTCCAATACTGCTGCTTTCAACACAGTAGCTGCTTTTAACAGAGTAGCTGCTTTCTACACAGTAGCTGCTCTTTACACATCGGAAATATGTGTTTTCTGATGGTCTTAGGGGACCCCTGTGAAAGGGTCGTTTGACCCCCAAAGGGGTCGCGACCCACAGGTTGAGAACCACTGGTTTAGACATTCAAACTTGTGCTCTACTGATAATTTGTTTTGGAAGTCTATGAAACTAACCAGTAAGTGTTTGGTATCGGAGGACAGTCGGGACAGAGCACTCGCACTCTGCTCAACCTCTCTTGGAAGGGATCTGTAGAAGATGCTGGGGCAGGCTTGTTATCTGAGGATCAATCTCTTTTGGGGAAAGTTTTCTTAGCCGGCTAATCGACTCTTCCCTCCCAACAATAGGCAGCGAGCTGCCTGGGGGACCACCAGCTGGTGTCAGCCAAACGGAGATCAGTGTCGTCTTTTGAGCATGCCCTAAGCCAAAAAGAAGTATTGGGCAGCTGGTATAGAGTCTGAGCTTGAGACCTGCTAGATTTAGAGTAAACAGAACAAGGTTATCTGGGGTGATGGGTAAACTGTGAAGCAGGTGTCATATCAGATGAACGCTAGGTTAGAGAACTGCAGGGCTGACAAAAATCTGGATGTTTTCTTATCGATTTTCTGATATCACTTACATAGTTGTCTAGAAGGAGAGATTTATTACGTCTGCTTGGCCAGGCTTTGGATATTTCTTATATAGGGCCTCTTTCGCTGAAGGTCTGAGCCTCACTTATTTATATATAATAATTTATCCCTGGCCTTCTTCTGGTGCAGTATCAGAGATTGAGAGGAGGATTGATTCACTTTTTCACAATACAGAGACAGTTATTCTCTGTGCCAAAGGACTTTCACTATCTTCCACTAATTTGTAATTGAGGGTATTTGAAACTGAAGCCCCACATCAAAATGTAATCATCCAGACACAGTTATTCCAAGGTAAGATAAGATGTGCTTTATCACCAAAGCCAATGTGTTATAGGGGCTCATTATATGAAGGCATCAGGGCTTAAAATGAGAGGAAATATGCACTTGAGTGAGTTCAATATATGCAGAGCAGAACTCATCGGTCCATCAGCAGCTGGTATGAGGAGGTCAAACTATCTGCTGATAGACTTTGCTTTTTAAAAGTTTGGTCAAAAAATGCATAGATCAAATTTAGTCCAGTATATATATTGCCTTTCATTTCAAGCCCTGAGGAAGGGGGAGTGTTGAGCCCTCGAAAAGCACTGGCTTTGTGATAAAGTTCATCATACCTTGGAATAAAGGTGTGTCCAGACCATTCAATTTTGGTGTGGCGTTTCAATCTCAGATTCCTACAGTTCTTGTCTGAGACAAGATGCCTCCTGTTTTGTGCAAGTCAACCAACCAGATTTTAGCTGTAATTGAAATTAAGAGACATAATATGATTTATTGTAACAGGGAAACAACAGGTAAACGTTGTCTCAAATGGGATATGTCTATATCAGCCCTTCTCAACCTTTATCAACTTAGAGGAACCCTTGGAACTTTCTGGTCTCAGCGAACCCCTGGGAATAAGTACTATATCTACAACCCATGGTACATTAGTGTGATGGTCAGTGGGAAGAATGCTTTTTACACTTGTGGTCATTGGGAAGAATCCCCCCCCCCATCCCCTACAGATAGCTAAAAAGATCAATAGTTTCAGTGGGAACTTATCTGAGAGGCAGAAATTGTTAATTGCTGAAGGAACCCTTAGCAACCTCTGGAGGAACCCTAGGGTCTCATGGAACTCTGGTCTATATAGTCACTAAAGCAAGCAATCTGTTTCTTCTGTATTTTCCCCAGTGGTTAAAGCAGAGCTCCTGGCTCTCACAAAAAAATTAAAAGTTAGTAGCTAAAAACACTGTAGGTGCTGACTTTTATTACAAGGACACTTACCTGTCCAGGTATCCAGCAATGTCAATGAGCCAATTCTTCAGTTGGTTTAGGGTGCATGTGCTGGCATCTTCAGTAAGAGAAACTGGAAGCAATGCCTTGCAGCTTCACGGCTGGTTTCCTACTGCGCATGTGCTCTGTGCTTTGATAATGGTCCCGCAGTGTTCTGGGACCTGTGAAGTGTACCAGCAGTTTGTGGGGGAAGGAAGGGGTGGCGATCTTCTGGCTCTGATTGCTGCGGTGCATCTGCCCAGATAAAACAAAATACTCAGTGAGTATAGACCAATACCAAGAGGGGGAGAGTCCGTTATTAGCGGTGCAGCTCATCCATCCCATCCCATGAGGGGGACCTCTGGTTCTTGATTATATGCGTATATAAAGATACGCATCTGGTGAGTGCGTATTTTAACCATTCTATCACCTCGCCACCTGGAACGTACAGTCACCTATATCTCTTGTATCCATCCTGTAGCACAGACTGTCACCATTTTATACATTGGCTTTACTGGGATTAACCATTCAGCTTACCCTATGGGTTGATATTATTTATTGTTTTTTAGCTTTAGCACTGCACTTTCTTTTACAGCATCTGCCCAGAAGTATGAGCAGGTACCTATCAAAACCAGGTATTCATTCCCCCCCCCCCCTCCCCAAGAAATGCCAAATGTTGCAGTTGAGGGGGCAAACAAGTGGAACTTCTCCTTTTGTGTGAAGTTCTGCTTTAATGTCCAGAACAGAATCACATCAGTTCCTTGATTTCTCTGTATGAATGGTCAGTAAACGTCGGTAAACGTTCATTTATGATTGCCTGCTTATGGGCTGCTGCATTTTTGGACTTGCTTTTTGTGTCTTCTTGGGTTTAAATTCGTAATGACTTGTCTGTCTGGTTTACTGTTAATGTATTTGTTTGCAGGTGACTGGACAGTGTCTCTGCAAGCCCAATATCTGCAGCGGATCCTGCACCAAGTGCAAAGACGGCTACTACAACCTGAAGCCCGGCAGCTATTTTGGATGTCAAGGTAAATTCTCGAATCCAATCAATCACCCCCAAAAAAATTCACAAAGCTGCACAAAAGGACAAAAGCCTTTACGTGGAAAGATTTCTACAGGACATCTACCTATTTTTGTTCTTGGATTTACTGCTTGGATAAAACGTATTTGCCTATGAAGATTTTGCCCTGTTGTAGAAAGCATAGCCTGTAGCGGACAGATTTCTGCTTCTTTGGGTGTTTGATAGCCATTAGCCACAATGACTTTTATTAATTTCCCCTTCATCTATTGGTTTGTTGTGGAGATAAAACACCTGTCTGTGCCTTGGATCTATGAGGGATTCTGGTGGTTATTTGAGTTAAAGAAGCTCTGTGTTGAAAAAGAACTCCTGCAGGTATTAAGTGCAGGCATCCAGAACTTCCTGCACCAGGGGCGGACTGACCGTTTGGAAACTCGGGCACTGCCTGAGGGCCCGGGGTCAGTAGGGGGCCCCATGAGATGCCCCTGGTACCTTTTTCATAGGCTTTTTTGAGTTTGGGCAAGGATACAGGGGCCCATGATCCCCTATTGCCCAGGGGGCCCCATGAGTTGTCAGTCCGCCCCTGGATATTATACTCATTGTTGTTAATTGTGTGTATCGCTCGTTCTGGCCGGAAGGGCGTGGCTACAAGGTCACACGCACACCGCATCACTTCCCCTTGTACAGAAGATGTCAACACTACATATTGCCCGCCGAACTATTTTTTAAGATTGGCTAATGTGGGCCACGATTTCGACCAATGAACGAATGCCTCTCGGTCGTTGGATGACCGATTTTCTAACCGTGTATTCCCACCTTAAGGCTCCTTGCACACTGAGCATTTTAATAACGTTGGTAACGTTAGCTGTGTAAAGTCTCGTTTTATAGCGTTTTTGCGTTTAGTGGCGTTTTTTCGCGTTTGCGTTTTTTTTACTCCCCAAAAATTATTTTTTTTGCTCAAAAAAAGTCCCATAATACTGGTTTGCCGTGTTTGTCAGCGTTAGAGCGTTTTTACAGCTAAAATACTCCTCTGCGGGACCTGCACATACCAGCAACTGCCTCTAAGAGTCTACTTTCATGGCCAAATGATGGACCATTCCAAAAGGAAAAATTCCAACTCTTGTAGGTAGTGTCGAATCCACCTATACATTCTTATTGACAGTCACTATGACAGGCTGTCCCACTGGCCAATGGGAATGTGCAGGACGGGGGTGGCCTGAAGGTGCTTGCACTTTATATCTTCAAGACATAGCTTCTATAACTTACATACAGAGCTCTCACCACCAGTTGAATCTAAGTGGTGGTTGGCCAAGTACAGGCTACCCAGCACAACCTCTGTCAGCAGATGCTCCTACTTCGTATATTCTTAGTAAAAATTATCTGCAGTGGATTTTACAGACCTCATATGAAAGCAAACCAGTTAATTTAACAACATAAGCACCACCGCAGTGTTTGCTGGATTAGCCAATCCACTAATTAATTTCTCTTGGTTTCTTGAGTTGCTCTTTGATCCTAGTCATGTGACAATATTTAAACATCTATGCGTTTTCTTTAAGTTTGCTTTAATGATTATAAAAGTTCCCAGAATCAACTCTTTTTTTAGCCAGTTTTTCACCATGTCCTCATTCTAGTTCCTCCCACTATCAGATACAGTTCTGTATGCCACAGGGTGATGAATTCCCCTCTAATTGGATATCTGGAAATGCCTTCTTAATGCACATTTAGAAGAGCGGATGCCTCTTGCGAATTCCACAGCTAAGGCTGCTATAAATATCCTATTTGCTGCCTCCTTGGGCCTAGTGCTCGTGGCTTGGCAGAGTGAACTCACCAGGTGTTCTTCACCCCCTTACAGGATGCCAGTGTGACATCGGAGGCTCAGTCGGCTTGGCATGCGATGCCAAGACTGGCGAATGCCAGTGCCGTGAGAACGTGGAGGGACCGAAGTGCAACCGGTGAGTGTATGCTGGGAATAGTGGCTGTAATAGCAGAATTATCGCACAGGCTTAGTAATTGCCAGATTAATAGCGGATGTGTATGTTGGACGCTTGTCACTGAGCATCAGCTGTTCCAGCTAATGAAGTCCTGTTGAAATGAGTTGCATTTAAGCCGGGCAGAGACAGCTGCTTTGGACTTTCATTACACTGTAAAAAAAAATGGAACAAGATATTTGTACAGCATTATCTCCCTCATTTTACTACAGCTGGTCATGGGAGCCATACTGAAAATGACCTTGGGATCATTAATTGATGAATTTGTCTGCAACTTCATTAAGTGTTAATAAAGCCTGACACCTCTACAGAGGCCAATTGAGAAACAAAATGGCTGCTATTTTTGGTGGCATCTCAGTCACATGGAGAGCAATGTTAGTGTAGGCGTATGAACAGAAACTTTATTGGCTTCAGTCTTTAATGCTTTATCTTGCTTTCCTGTTGAATATTAGTATTACATTTTCTTTTTTTTGAAGTACAACTTGCAGTTTTGATCCTTCTGCTTTTCATTTTGCATTGCAGCCAATGGTAGGCACAGAGCTCAACTGATGACATGTTCATTCTGGTTTTTTTTTTAATTGTTTAAACTCTTTTCCTAGTGGTATACAGAGGGGGATTACTGATAGATTGTAAGCTCCAAGGAGCAGGACCCTCGAACCCTCGTGTATTGTATTGTACTGTCTCATGTATTGTCCCCCATTGTAATGTACAGCGCTGAGCGAACTGTTGGCGCTATATAAATACTGTATAGTAATAATAATATGGAGAAAAGTTTGTGCTGCCCACAGAAAACAATCTGAGTTTTCATTTTCTTTCTCATTGTAAAGAATTAAAGGAAGACGCCAACTTTTTTTTTTGGGCAACATATTAGGTATTTGAGATAACTTTGTCTCATTAATAATTGTGCACTGTTATGTGAGCTCACTGTTAGCTTTTTATTTTTTTTTTAAAGAAAAGATGTACTAAAAGAAATCTAGGGGCTACCATTACTGACATCTTGATATTTATCACTTCTAATATGCATACAGATTGAAAGTAATACGAAATGAGAGTTCTGGATCTGCATATTATTACAAGTAATTGCTTTAGAACAGGAGTCTTCATACTTTCTAAACCAAGGGCCAGTTTACTGTCTTTTAGACATTTTGGGGGGCAAACTGTGGCCATTGGAAGTACAAAATTTCCTGGCATCAGTGGGAGTAAACCATGCCCCATCTCATGCCCCATTATTACAATTAACTGCTTTAGAACAGGAGTCTTCATACTTTCTATACCAAGGGCCAGTTTACTGTCTTTTAGACATTTTGGGATGGAGGGAGGGGCAAACTGTGGCCATTGGAAGTACAAAATTTCCTGGCATCAGTGGGAGTAAACCATGCCCCATCTTTGGTCTCAGTGAGAGTAATTGTGCCCCATTGTTGGTGTCATTGGGAGAAACTGTGCCCCATCATTGGTATCATTGGGTGGAACTGTGCTCTATTGTTGGTGTCATTGGGCAGAATTGTGCCCCTTCACCATTGTTGGTGTCATTGGGTGGAATTGTGCCCCTTCATTGGTGTCAATGGGGGGAAATTATGCCTCATTGTTGGTGAGGATGAAATATTTCCCCAAGGCCTGGGCCACAGCTTGGAGATCACCGCTTTAGAATGTATTAAAGGCACTGGATTAGCATGACTGCCAATCAAGTGGCATTCTAGGAGGAGGTCAGCAATGGCAGTTTTCATTGTCTCACTGTACAGGTTTTCTTTTAAAAACCTTGAATATCCTTGAGTATCTGTTAAAAAATGAAATTACCAAATACTAATGTGAGCAATCCTACTCTGTCCTTTAAAAGCTGCCCATATAATATTGATATTGGGTGTTTTTATGTGTACACTCCTGATTGGCTATGTGTCACCTCCCAGACCTGTCAACGGATTTTATTTCCCGGATCTGCACCATCTGAGATACGAAGTGGAGGATGGCCGGACGACAGACGGAAGACCAGTCCGATTTGGCTACAATCCTCTGGAGTTTGAGAACTTCAGTTGGAGAGGATATGCCCAAATGTCACCATATCAGGTATTTATGGAAGAGAAGAATTCATGTTGTCTGTAGTAGTCAATAAAATTCTCCAGTGTGCTTTTGGGAAATAGAAAGATGGGTCTGCCAATTTCAAAGACCGTAAAAGCATCGTTAGATTAGGTCTTAAGTGTGAAAATTGAAGGGAAGCCATGACTATGGGCAGCACAGTGGCTAAATGGTCAGCACTTCCGCCTGGTAGTACTAGGGTTGTTGGTTCAAATCCCAGCCACGGCACCTCCTGCCTGGAGTGTGCATGTTCTCCCTGTGCCTGTGTGGGTTTCCTCCGGGTACTCCGGTTTCCTCCCACACTCCAAAGACATGCTGGCAGGTTAATTGGCTCCTGTCTAAATTGGCCCTAGTATGTGTATGTATGAATGTACGTTAGGGACTTTAGATTGTACGCCCCTTGAGGGTTAGGGACTGATGTGAATGTACAATATATAAAGTGTAAATTGATGGCGCCTGAAATAAATAAATAAATAATGACTGCATGTTTTTCCAGTTTAGAGAACTATAGCCTGCAGAATGAATTGGGAAAAAATGTATAACATTGAATTATGAAAAGAGTGGTAAAGTAAATATCACCTAGTTGCTATGTATATATGTGTGTGTGTATATGTATATATATATATATATATATATATATATATATACACACACACACACATATACATAGCCACTAGGTGATATTTACTTTACCACTCTTTTCATAATTTGAAGTAGAATATATATATATATATATATATGTGTGTATATATATATATATGTGTGTATATATATATATATATGTGTGTGTATATATAATATATATATGTGTGTGTATATATATATATATATATGTGTGTGTATATATATATATATATATATATATATATGTGTGTGTATATATATATATATATGTGTGTGTGTATATATATATATATATGTGTGTGTGTATATATATATATATATGTGTGTGTATATATATATATATATATGTGTGTGTATATATATATATATGTGTGTGTGTATATATATATATATGTGTGTGTGTATATATATATATATATGTGTGTGTGTATATATATATATGTGTGTGTGTATATATATATATATATATATATGTGTGTATATATATATATGTATATGTCTTTTTTGTTGAAGACCTGGATGCATTTTCCGCTCTGTTTTTAAATAACCTATTTGAATATACATTAAAAAAAAGTGTGGCTCTTCATCGTCATGTGTCGAAATTATTTCTTTACAGGCAAAGGTCATTCTGACTATTAACGTGACATCCCCCGACCTTTTCCGAGTTGTATTCCGGTACGTCAACCGCGGCTCAGATAGTGTGTACGGCAAGGTGTCATTTATAGAAGAAAAGAAGTTCAATGCCTGTGCTAACTGTAAGTGCCCAAGTGTCTGCCCACCCTGTGCTTACAAATGGTACATTCCAGAGAGCAGACACTGAGACTCGACTAGCTGAGGAATGTCTCATTAATACTGGCTGAGGGTGGGACTGAGGATACAAGATCTACTCCTCGTTCCAGTCACTGTAGTGCATATAATCTCCTTTGGGGATATGTTTCTGCAGGAACATAATTACACGGCTTGTGGATTTGGCTGCTCGAAGTTGAGCTTTGCTGCTTGTCGTTTTGAAGCTCTTTTTATGAAGAGACAGCTGAAGAAACTCATTAATTGTGATAAACCTCAAACCTTCAGTGAACACCACAAACCTTATGTACACAAGTGGAAGTATTTATTTCAGTAGGCTGTAGGTTTTCCTTCTTCTCAGCTATTGTTTCCTGGAACAACAGAATTCCCCTAGTGACAGTCATCGCTGTGCAGCAGTGTCATTCCGGTTTCCTCCTCCTGTGTTTAATATTCAACACAAAACACTATATTTTATTGTCTGTCTCCGTAATTTCCTTTCCTACCCTACCCTTTTTTCCTTTTTGTGAAGTTCCATTCATACCAAAATTAAATAACAGCAAATGAAATTAAAGTGATATTAAAGGCAGTTTTTGTTTAGATAACAAACCTGTCATACTTACCTGCTCTATGCAATGGTTTTGCAAAGAGCAGCCTTGATCCTCCTTTTCTCGGGTCCCCCACTGGTGCTCCTAGCCCCTCCCTCCTGCCAAGTGTCCCCAGAGCAAACAGCTTGCTATGGGGGCACCCAAGCATGCTTGATTCCGAGCCACTGCTCTGCGTGTTCATTCACACACAGAGCTGTGCCTCGGCCCTGCCCCCTGTCTCCTCATTGGCTCACTGGTTGTGATTGACAGCAGTGGCAGCCAATGGCGAGGGAGAGTCCCAGGACAGCCAAGCCTCTTGTGCAGATTGCTGAATCATGATGGGGCTCAGGTAAGTATTAGGGGAGCTGGGGGGCTGCTGTACACAGGTTTTTTACCGTCATGCATGGAATGCATGAAGGTAAAAAGCCTTGAGCCTTTAGAACCACTTTAAGTACTTTTGAATGATATTAATCAAGTCTCTCTTGCCCTATTGATTGTAATGATTAGATTTTTTTTGTACAAATGTTCATTCAAAAATCTACCAATGTATGCCTAGATTTCTTTTCTTTCTTTCCATACCAAAATTGGATACTAAAAGCAAATTAAATGAAGTACTTTCAAATGACAGTCATCAAGTCTCTGTTCTCAATTGTACTTATGGGATTTTTTTGTACACTTGTTTGAACATCTACCAGTGTATGCCCAGCTTTTTCTGCTCTTTCCTTTCTATTCCCGCCTCTTCTCTTTCTCCAAGTGACCCTGATATATATCCCAAAGAGAATACATTTTCACAGAACTGTATTAATAGGAAAAAAGATCTATCTGATTACAACTGGACGGGTCTCTTACTGCCCATTGCTCCCACAATCTGGCCATACACTGGTAGAATTTCATTAGAAAATGTATGTTTTTGGAATGTTTGTTTTTCTAATGGGTAGTGGGGTCAAATTGATTCATTTTCAAAAAATTTGAAGGAGCAGGATGGAAATTTTTGCATAAACTAACAATTTTCTAACAGCATATACAGTTCTTGTTTTTGAAATTCCACTCATGCCAAAATCGAGTAATAAAATTACATTCCATACTTTTGAATGATATTCGTCAACTCTATTGACTTTACTGATGGGATTTTTTTGTACAAATGTTAGTTGGAAAATCTACCAGTGTACACTATATTGCCAAAAGTATTGGGACACCCCCCAAATCATTGGATTCAGGGGTTCCAATCACCTCCATGGTCACAGGTGTGTAAAATCAAGCACCTAGGCATGCAGACTGCTTCTACAAACATGAAAGAATGGGTCGCTCTCAGGAGCTCAGTGACTCCAAGCGTGGTCCCGTGATAGGTGGCCACCTGTGCAATAAGTCCATCCGTGACATTTCCTGCTACTAAATATTCCACGCTCAGCTGTTAGTGGGATTATAACAAAGTGGAAGCAACTGGGAACAACAGCAACTCAGCCACCAAGCGGTAGGCCACGTAAAATGACAGAGTGGGGTCAGCGCATGCTGAAGCGCACAGTGCGCAGAAGTCATCAACTGTTTGTAGAGTCAATAGCTTAAGACCTCCAAACCTCATGTGGACTTCTGAATAGCACAATAGTGCATAGAGGGCTTCATGGAATGGGTTTGCATGGCAGAGCAGCTGCATCCAAGCCTTACATCACCAAGTGCAATGCAAAGCGTCAGATGCAGTGGTGTAAATCACGCCGCCACGAGACTCTGGAGCACTGGAGACGTGTTCTCTGGAGTGATGAATTGCACTTCTCTGTCTGGCAGTCCAATGGATGTGTCTTGGTTTGGCGGTTGCCAGGAGAACGGTACTTGGCTGACTGCATTGTGCCAAGTGTAAAGTTTGGTGGAGGGGGGATTATGGTTTGGGTTTTTTTTTCCGGGGTTGGCCTTGGCCCCCTAGTTCCAGTGAAGGGAACTGTTAAGGCATCAGCATACCAAGACATTTTGGACAATTTCATGCTCCCAACTTTGTGGGAAGAGTTTGGGGATGGCCCCTTCCTGTTCCAACATGACTGCGCACCAGTGCACAAAGTAAGGTCCATAAAGACATGGATGAGCCAGTTTAAGGTGGAGGAACTTGACTGGCCTGCACAGAGTCCTGACCTCAACCCAATAGAACACCTTTGGGATAAATCAGAGTGGAGACTGTGAGCCAGGCCTTCTCATCCAACATCCGTGCCTGACCTCTCAAATGCGCTTCTGGTAGAATGGTCAAACCTTCCCATAGACACCCTCCTAAACATTGTGGACGGTCTTCCCAGAAGAGATTAAGCTTTTTTAGCTGCAAAGGGTGGGCCAACCTAATATTGAACCCTACGGACTGAGACTGGGATGCTATTAACGTTCATGTGTGTGTAAAGGCAGGCATCCCAATACTTTTGGCAATATAGTGTATGTCCAGCTTAAGGAGGTGGAAGCATTGCTGGAGGGATGTGCAAGCCAATGATGTACAGAAGACTGAAGTAGGAAAATCTTTTAAAATGAATCGCAAACATGTACAGCATAGCAAGTCATGATAGTTTTCAACATCATCAATTTATACTTCTATGCAGGTTCTGAACAAATAAAGCAAATAGTTTTTCCTCCAAGCAAAGAGCCAGCTTTTGTCACTGTCCCAAGCAGTATTTATGGAGAGCCTTTTGTTCTGAATCCAAACACATGGTCAGTGGTGATCGAAGTGGAGGATGTGCTTCTGGTAAGTCTTTTAGTCCATTTTGGAAGTTTGGCAACTATTTGATAACTGTATGCTGATTTCACTGTATATTTCCTCAACCAGGATTACTTTGTCCTACTTCCAAGCGCCTACTATGAGGCTCCAATTCTCCAGGTGAAAGTGACTGAGGCCTGCACATATGCTCCAACTTCAGAGCAGACCAATCAGAAGTAAGGATCATCCAAATTGCACAATTTAACCAAGAACAAACAGGGTGTTATTTAAACAGTGCTTGATGCAGGTCTGTTTGTGCTCATTATGTAAACTCATTAGTGAAATAACACCCAATGGTGAGTAAAAATAAACATCTGTCTATATGTCACAAGATTGCAGAGACATTGAAAGTGTATGTAATGCCCATGGTTAAAATTCAGTAGGTATAACAAATGTTGGTGTGACATTCTATACAACTGTTGGCCTGACTTGTATGTAGAATACAAGATGGCAGCTCAGGCATAAGTATATTTAATATATAATATGGACCAGCCGTAACAACAATTTTATCTCATATAGTGTCCTTGCTTAGAATTTTGTGCTGATGTCTCTCTATCCAGCTGCCTGCTGTACAAATACCTCTCTCTGGATGGATTCCCTTCATCAGAGGGCAGTGAAGTAACCTGCCGAATAGACAACAGCCTCCCTCGACCCTGCGAAACAGAGCAGATTACCCCACGGCACCCCCCTTTAATTGGCTGCTATGGAAATGATGTGCGTATCATGAGAGCATTGATGTCTTTATCTTATCTTTATTAAGTGTGCAGGTAGCCTATAACAACCCTGAACACCATGGTCTGTCTCCTAGATTGATGTACAGTTCAGTCTGCCAGTGCCTCACCCAGGCCGCTACGTTATTGTGGTGGAATATGCCAATGAAGAGGACGTTCAGAGCACCAGTGTTACAGTAACTTCTCCACATCGTTTCACACAGCATGGAGTCTTCACCTTCTACCCCTGCAAATTTAGGTTTGTATCTTGGCTGCATAGACCAAAATAGACACAAGTTCATTGTTTTCATTCATTCATTAAAACAACTTGCATTCTCAAAACCCTTAACCCATAGCTGGACTGGAATACTTTCTGGGTCTACTTCTTGTTTTTCTGGTAATCCTTTAATCAATTTTTGCGCTCCTGAGGAGACCTTGGATTTGCGGATGCAGAGAGTCTCAGCTTCGAGTTCCACTGGCTACCATTTCTCCCAGACTGGACATGTCTAAAGTCCAGGAGGGATGGAGTTGAGCTCCAAGTCTTAAACATTTGGGACATTGTCTAGAATTCTATAGAATGCTTCTGGCACCCAGGCATACAGAAATTGATTAGAGAAATGGCTAATGTGTCTAGTTGTGCCTATACTTTGGCAGTGTTCTTAATGTCAACACTTTCTTTGAGAAAATAATGCAGATGAGATTGTACCGCTTTATTTAAATATGTACACTAGTGTTATGTTGTTTGAGATAACATATTATAAATGTGTTACAGTTTCCTGTGTCGTGGGGTGGCTTTGGACCATCAGCAGAAGGTGGCCTTGTTTGACCTTACCACCGAAGTCAACATTCACTTTACAGCAGACAAGACTCAGTTCCACCTGGTGAGTGTCAGAGGGGTGCTTGGTGTCTTCTTTGTTCTGTCTCATTTGATAAAACGGTTTTAAAATCTCAAAGTTTTTAACCTTCATGCATTCTATGCTTGAAAAAAACCTTCTGAGTGCAGTAGCCCCCCTAATACTTACAGAGCCTCATCGTGATCCAATAAAGCAGGGTGCAGCGCTAAAATAATCTGCTAAATCTCACTATGTTCAAATATTCTCATGTATGATATAAAATACAATACAGTAAAATCACATAAATAGGTGACAAAGTGCAGATAAAAATGTCACTAAGTAGTGACTGGTAACGTGAATAGGTATTACACACTAAAAACAAATACAGTCCATAGTGTAAGTGCGAATGAGATCCCAGATGATCTTCAGAAATCTAGTGACTGGATCCATGGATGAGGTGATATAGCATGCAAAGATTGCGCACTCACCAGATACGCAACCACAATGCGCATTTAAAGTTGGTAACCACAGGACATCAAGGATCCTATATGAGTCTGGTCAGATCTGATCAGATACCCCTCACTGCTTGGCAGTGCTGCCACACTTGGAAAGAGCTGCTCTGTGAATGTAGATGGCTCCCAAAGGAGCTCGCAAAACAGAGGAGGCCAAATAGTGTAGTATCCTTGGGATAAGGAGTGTTTATTCCAAGTAAATGCAAAGTAAAGAGACGTACTGACCCATATGAATATGTAAAAAATGGCCGCCGGGGCCCCCGTGGCACCGGTCGGCGTGATGTCACACCGCTGTAGCCCCTCACTGACGCGTTTCATGCGATGGCACGTAGTCAAAGGGGGTTAGCTTACATCGATCCAGCGATGTGCCTGAGAGCCTCGGCTCTCCAGGAACTCTTCCTTCTCATTGGCTGAGACAGCAGCAGGAGCCATTGCCTCCATCGTCTGTCAATCACAGCTAGTGAGCCAGTGAGAAGAGAGAGGGTGCAGGGCCGAGCTATAGCTCTGTGTGTATGAATGGACAAACAGAGCAGCAGCTCGGGAGCAAGCCTGCTTGGGTGACCTTATATAGCAAGCTGCTTGCTCTGGGGGCACTCGGCAGGAGGGAGGGGCCAGAAACGCCGGCGGCAGACCTGAGAAGAGGCGGATCAGGGCTGCTCTGGGCAAAACCACTGCACAGAGCAAGTAACTGTGACATGACTGTTATTACAAAAAAAAGCCTTTAATATCACTTTAAGTCTCTAAGTTTACACTGCTGTTCCTTCTTGTAGGGCAAGGTTTTCCTCATTCCTGCTGACCAGTTCACTATGCAGTACATCGAGCCACGAGTTCACTGCATTGCGGTTCATGGATCTTTCAACCCCAGCAGGTATTTGGCTCAATCCTAGTTGCCTCTGATGGTTTGTATAGTACTTTTATGGCTTCTGATCTTATACCTCCTTTCATCCACAGTGGTTCTTGCGTTCCATCAAGGTTTCATAAACCATCACAGTCAGTGGTTTTAACAGAGGGGAAGACTAGCTCAGTTTCAAATATTATCCCTGTATGGCCAGGACACCAAACTCCATCTACTGATGTACAACATCCAACATCACTGCCACCGACAGCTGTAGATGCCACCAAAGTGATACATCTGCAATCTCCTGAGGTTTGTGATAAATTGCACCCTCTGCCACAAGTTACTGGCCTCTCTATGAAATGGCCTAATTGGGGTTTTGCCAAACATAGCCCATTTGTAACCAACAGTGGGGCCCTGTTCCCAGCATTGTTTTAATAATTGCGTGGAATTAAATATTCAACGAAACACATTCATAGTGGCTTGCTGAGTGATGCAGTATAAGGTGCAGCAGCAATATTTAACAGCAGGGGTTTCTGTAAGTGAATATGGGATTGGTAGCTCCATGATCCTGGGAAATGAGGATAGGTTATAAATTATCCAGCAAGAGGCGTTTGTTGGCTATGATCTCTAAGCATAATGCAACCTTTATTACCATTGGTGACTAAAGGTAGGGGAGTTAAACTACAAAACACAAAATTCATTTCCGAAGATTTTAAAAGTATCTAAACCATAAATTAAAAATATAATACATTGTAGCTTACCAGTACTTAGATGTTGTGACTACATTACATTACACTTTTGGCTGTTTTCCCTTTATTTTCACCTGGTTGTCTGGCAAGTAACACAGTATCTGTCCTTCCATTGTGTCTATGGAGGGAGCCATGGTTTTCACCCAAGCTGCTTTTCTGAATTGGACTACAGAAGGAGTCTTCATCTATTCATTTGCATTCCGTGGGGGAGGGAAATTAGTGTTTTACAGAAGACACTTTGAAAAGAAGATAATATTGTGCTTTCAGTTCAACTCACAGGAAATGAAAAGGTATTTTTGGCAGAAGCAAAAGGTATTTTTTCTCTACTGGCATAAAATGTACTTAGACTAAAAATTGCCCAAATGTAGTCACCAAATCCGAGGACGGTAAGCTCCAATATGTTGCATTTTTTTTCTTCGGTTTAGATATCCTTTAAGGCCAGAAAGCTTAGAAACTAATGAATTGAAAAAGTCAATGTCGTGTAGTAATTTATAGGAATCAATTAGGTTTTGCATTTAATTTAATATTTGATTTTTGTCCGCTATAGCTTACTCTGCCTTCCACATTGTTCTTTGCTTTAAATGTGTGCTAGCGTGTGCAGAGTAATGCCGTATATCTAAACACCCCATACCTACCAATAGGCTTTGCTTATTTCTGATTAATACAAAAGTTAGGTTGTTTGGTAAAATTAACAGTGATGTCCTGCAGAATGATAACTGAGTCTGTCACATTTAAAGAAGTCTCACTTCTATTTTTAATAATGTGTTCAATTCCCCGGGCCACGAAGTACATGTAGAACTTTGTCCCATCTTCTTATGTGCTGTTTAGGGCTAGCTGCAAGGCCAGACAGGGCATCCCTCCATAGCCGTCCAACAACGCATGTTGCAAGGAGATGGCTTCTTGGACAAACAGCACTTTTCTCAGTCTCCAAGCACTTGCCTTATTACCTGGAACATTTTAGCTGACAAGTCCCTCTCCCCCTGCATTCCTCTTGAAATGTTTGTCTCAGGCAAGTGCTGGGAGATGGAGAAAATCAACATTTGTCAAATCACCTGTATTGTTGGATGAATGTGGAAGGAATGAGGAGGGTTGCCCTGTCCAACAGGTGTGGAGGAAGGATGGTTGCTCAGTCTGACAGGCATGGAGGAAGGAGGGTTGCTCTGTCCGACCCCACATCTCCCCCCAACACATAGGAATATGGGACAAAGTACTACATGTACTTGGTCCCTGGGGAACAAACATACATTAATAAAATTTGAAACAAGTCTTCTTCTCTAAAAGGTTAGTCTACCAAAATCTGTTACTATCAGTTTTTGTAAGTGCTCCTGACAATCTCTTCTATCTCTCAGGGATACTGTTGATGAGATCTCTCATTTCCTGGGTCTGTACACCTGCTGTGCCCATAATGAAGGGCTACCACTATTGCTGGATTTTTATTTACTTTTTATTTTGCAAAATGTAAATTTAGGACACATAAAGGTGGGGAGAACACATTAAAAAAAATTCTAAGTTGGACAGCAACAGAATTATGGCAGTGAGATCTCACTGTTGGAGTATAAGACACCAAGGACTGATGCCAGAGACACCTATTGATAGTTTCCTAATCTCAAAATCATCTAATGTGTGATGTTTCTGTTCATACATTAAGCAACATCATTAGTAAAGGAATTTATTTTCTATTATTGTTGGAAAGCAGACAACAGTGACTTATAATGGACGCGTTCCATCGCCAGGCCGTTTTGCCTTCATGATTCACTACTATCAACCCTCCCAACCATCATTTACTTTGGAGGTACAGGTGCATGGTGGCTGGGTTTGGAGAGGTAAGGATTATGGGTGTTTAAGGGTTATGAGCCAGTTATAGACATGTTTATTGGATGACTAAAGTAGACATATCTTCCATTTTTATTGACACACATGTAACAGAGCTGTCTTTTCTCTCCCTAGGCTCTGCCAATGCCACATTCTGCCCTCATGGTTTTGGTTGCCGTAGTTTGGTTTTGTCTGAAGACCAGGCCATCTTGGGCATGACTGACAGTGACATCTCAGTCACCATACATGTACCAGATGGAAAGATCATATGGCTGGTAGGTTCCATTGAATTTCTGGGCAAGATAATGCTGTAAATGAATGGTACTCTCTAACGATGAGGGCTGATCAATATGCTTACAATCTGTGTTTTAGGAGTACATACTGGTGATACCAGAGGATAGTTATAGCTCCGGCTATTTAGTTGAAGAACCACTGGACAAATCATACAGTTTTATCAGTCAGTGCAGTACCAACAGCTTCCAGAGCAGGTAACTACATTTATTTTTTTTTTCATAATAGTGCAGATAGGCAAAATAGGGTCTTGCTAAAATTTTCACTTGTGTTTTTCCCCCACCAGTCCAGCTTCGACTAAATTCTGCCGAGATGCTGCCATCTCTCTGTCCCTCTTCTACAACAATGGTGCCCAGTCCTGCAACTGCCACGAGGCTGGCTCCCTGGGCACATCATGCGAGCCTTACGGAGGACAGTGCGTTTGCAGACCCAATATGATTGGAAGAGATTGTTCGCGTTGTGCCACAGGATTCTGGGGATTCCCTGACTGCAGGCGTAAGTTCCAGTGCACCTGTTGTACAAGAGCAATCCTTTTGTCTCCAAGTTGTGATTACATTCTGTATTAAAGGGGTTATTTAAAGTATGTTATAAATAAATGTTTGTAGCATCCAAAAAATCCAACAAATTCCCTTTTCCTTCACTCCATCTATTTCTGAGATTCTTGAAACCATTCCAAAGTGCCTGTGCAGCTGGCATGTAAGCCTGGCTTTGTTACAATGCAGTGTGAACACTAATTTAATTCAAAGGTCAAGGTTATTCAGCCAAGCAGATAAATGAGATGAACACAAGGGTCCTATTGTTTTTCTTGCAGGTGGAAATTGATAGGGCACCTTTAATCTACAAATTTCAATATTGCGTTGTCGGAATGATGAGTGAATGACTTACTCGTCTTTTTTTTTGTCTCTTACAGCATGCGAGTGTGGATCACGTCTCTGTGATGAGGTGACTGGACAGTGTATCTGCCCTCCTCGTACTGTGAGGCCGGATTGCACAGTTTGTCAGCCTCAGACCTTTGGTTGCCATGCGCTGGTTGGGTGTGAAGAGTGTGATTGTTCTGAGACTGGACTGCGGAACATCACTGAGCCTGGCTGTGATATCCAGACAGGACAGTGCGCGTAAGTGATGGTACAATATTCCTACACTGGGTATTGTGTACTAACTTCCATGTAGGTCAGAAGTTTGGGTGTGAAGAGTGTGATTAAAGAACCAGCAAACACAAATGCTCCTGCGCTTGGGGATGGACTCGATGCAGGCTACAACCACATTAAGAATGTCCTGGAACATGCACACCTTGCTGCCCTCAAATAGACCGGGAGAATTCAAATATACTGAATGAGGAAAGAACAAAGAGAGGGTGCACAGGCCTAGTGCATTACCATAAAAAATGTTTAATAAGAAATAAAGTAGGTGTTGTACTCACAAACGACTATAAAGTCAAGGCGCGTCATAAAAGAACAGCTGGGTCAACACCGCGCTGAGTAACAGTCTCAATAGGGAGTGTAGACATCCAATAGGCTGACGCGTTTCGAGGACTTGCCTCGTTCTCAGAGCCAAAGGCAAGTCTCTTGCTTGTGTGCCCTCTGTTCTGAGACTAGTGTGAAGTGTGAAGACTGTGATTGTTCTGAGACTAGACTGCAGAACATTACTGAGCCTGGCTGTGAAATCCAGACAGGACAGTGCGCGTAAGTGACGGTACAATATTCCTACACTGGGTATTGTGTTCTAACTTCCATGTAGGTCAGAAGCAAGGTCCAAAATTCCAGATACCTAATAAACCTTTAAATGTTGCGCTCCTTATTAACACAATACCAAAATATTATATCCTTCCTATAATGTGACACCCCTTAAATTTATAATAAGGGATCAGTATTCATAAGTGACCGTGTTATATGACAAAATAAATTATAACATCAAACCAATTTTATATATATAATAAAAGTCCCATCAATCAAATATAGTCCAATATTTGTGAAAAAGTGATTATCAGTCTTCAATTTATGACTTTCAGTGAATTCTCCAATTTGTAAAGATGTATGCTCACCTCCTTTAATGCCTACAATTAGGCTATACACACTTGTGGTTCCCCTTCCTTGGAACCATTCTGTAAATAAAATAGCTGCAATAGCTTTCTTTTATGTTCTGGCCAGTGACACACTTGTTTCTGGGCTGCAAAGTTCACTTGCCGTACTGTATCATGAACAGCAAGTTCTCCTGAACTTTCTGGAAGGAGTACCCAGCAGGCCTCACAGGAACATTCCCTGCACCTCCACTCTACCTATCTGATCTTCAACCACCAATCTGATGAGACCTCCCTGCAACAGTGACATAGGCAGATTTAGGCCCTAATCAAGGTAGCAGTTTTGATGTCCTTATCCTTTTGATTTCCACTAGAAGGGATTGCAGTAGGCACAGAGAAGATGTTCCATTGTCTGTGCTTGCATGACCCACCCATTTTTTTTAAATTAGTATTATACAGGATTTATATCGCGCCAACAGTTTACTCAGCGCTTTACAATATAATGGGAGACAATACAGCAACAATACAGTTCAATACAAGAGGGTTAGGAGGGCCCTGATCCTGAGAGCTTACAATCTAACTGCCTTCAAGTACATCATCCCTTGTGAAGTGAAAGGCAGGTTCATGACTTTGAGCAGTTGTGATAGCCTGCTGGTTTACTCCAGAAGCATGAAGGTTGTAGCTGTCTCCTTTGGACATCCACCAAGCAGGGGCGGACTGACCATTTGGAAACTCGGGCACTGCCCGAGGGCCCTGGGTCAGTAGGGGGCCCCATTAGATGCCTCTGGTACCTTTTTCATAGGCTTTTTTGAGTTTGGGCAAGGACACAGGGGCCCCATGATCCCCTATTGCCCAGGGGCCCCATGAGTTGTCTGTCCACCCCTGCCACCGAGACATATGTTCCTGCCAAGATTGCCTTTTTGATAATCTGATTCAGGACATGCGTATGCTCTCCTTTGGAATACATTTTATAATTGTAGCTAATGGTGCAGTGTGTAGAGAAAGAACTATTCTTATTTTCCCTGAAAAAACAATTCAATTCTACCACTTATGCTCTCATTGTAACATTGAATACCTGAAAGGGAATATCTGATTGATGGGTAGGGCAGTTTGATAAATTAGAAAAAATGTGTAAATACTGCGCTGAATACATGAAAAATAACTCAAATATGTAAAAGTACACACATAAATAGATAAATATCAAAATGCTGCTACTTTAAAAAATATCAAACAAAACACATAAATGAGCACTCAAAAAAAGGTGATCCAGTAGCGCATAAATATATAAGTGAAAAATGGTGAACATAAAACGTTTAAATATTCAAACTGTCAGTTAAAAGGCGATCCTAGATTGTAAGCTCCGAGGAGCAGGGCCCTCGAACCCCTCGTGTATTGAATCGTTTTGTTACTGTACTGTCTCGTGTACTGTCTCCCATTATAATGTACAGCGCTGAACAAACTGTTGGCGCTATATAAATACTGTATAATAATAATAATAAAAATTGCAGGAGATGATTGACACTGGCACTGATTGGTCTGGGAGCCCACCGGGAGTTATTGATTGAGCCTCTTTAGCCAACCAGTGGGGGGCAACATTTGCTGGTGAGTGCACATCCAGTAGGGGGAACAGCATTTTCTCTTCACGTGGTGATTTAGTGTGAAGATTTTGAAGACTCTTTTTGGTGGATAAGAAGTAGCTTTTGGACTTTATTTGGACTTCACATTCATTTTTTACATTTTATGTTGACCATTTTTCACTTACAGTTGTGTTCAAAATAATAGCAGTCAGACATCACTAACCGGATCAGTCACTGTTTTTGGTAGAAATGATATTTCTACATGGCAAATAATTTACTAGCAGGTGTAGTAGAGTAATAGAAATCCAACAGACCCAACAGTCATGACATGCATGCTGCTGATTCTGTGTCATTGAATCACTAATTGAAAGGGGCGTGTTCAAAATAATAGCAGTGTGGAGTTCTATTAGTGAGGTCATTCATTATTTGAAAAACAGGTGGCAATTATTGCCCTTATTTAAGGAAGGAAGGCAGCAAATGTTGTACATGCTGGTTACAGTGCATTTCTCTCTGAAATTCTGAGGAAAATGGGTCGTTCCAGACATTGTTCAGAAGAACAGCGTACCTTGATTAAAAAGTTGATTGGAGAGGGGAAAACATATAAAGAAGTGCAGAAAATGATAGACTGCTCAGCTAAAATGATCGCAAATGCTTTAAAATGGCAACCAAAACCTGAAAGACGAGGAAGAAAGCGAAAAACTACCATTCGAATGGATAGAAGAATAGCCAAAATGGCACGGACTCAGCCAACAATCAGCTCCAGGAAGATGAAAGAAGGTGTAAAGTTCCCTGTGAGTACTGTTACAATTAGAAGACGCCTATGTGAAGCCAAGCTATCTGCAAGAAGTCCCCCACAAAGTCCCACTGTTGGAAAAAAGACGTGCTGAAGAGGTTACAATCTGCCAAAGAGCACATTGACTGGCCTAAAGAGAAATGGCACAACATTTTGTGGACTGATGAAAGTAAGATTGTTCTTTTTGGGTCTAAGGGGCGGAGACAGTTTGTCAGACGACCCCCAAACACTGAAATCAAGCCACAGTACACCGTGAAGACCGTGAAGCATGGTGGTGCAAGCATCATGATATGGGGATGTTTCTCATAATACGGTGTTGGGCCTATTTATCGCATACTAGGGATCATGGATCAGTTTGAATACATCAGAATACTTGAAGAGGTCATGCTGCCTTATGCTGAAGAGGAGATGCCCTTGAAATGGGTGATCCAACAAGACAATGACCCCAAACACACCAGTAAACGTGCAACATCTTGGTTTCAGACCAACAAGATTGACGTTATGGAGTGGCCAGCCCAATCCCCGGATCTTAATCCAGTAGAAAACTTGTGGGGTGACATCAAAAATGCAGTTTCTGAGGGAAAACCAAGAAATAGAGAAGAACTGTGGAATGTCGTCCAATCATCCTGGGCTGGAATACCTGTTCACAGGGGCCAGAAGTTGGGTGACTCCATGCAACACAGATGTACAGCAGTTCTCAGAAACAGTGTTTATACAACCAAATATTCATGAAGTGATTCAAAGGAAAGCAAAATCTTCAAACACTTTTCAGTTTATATAGTGAATGTTTAAGTTTGTAAAGAAGAATACAAACACTGCGATTTTTTTGAAGTCTAATATTCACTTTTCTTCAATTTTTTTAGAGGAGCAACACAAATTTGATGCATTTTTCTTCATGTTTTGATTTGGAATAGAATGTGTCGTGTTCCCAATGCATTTGTGTGGATGGAAATAAAAGCTATTAGAAGGATTTTGAGCTTTATTCACTTTTTTCAACACACTGCTATTATTTTGAACACAACTGTATATATTTATGCGCTACTGGATCACCTTTATTTGAGTGCTCAGTTATGTGTTTAGTTTGATAAATTAGGCCTAGTGTTACAGGGCTGGGTAAAGAGGCAGATCTTAGATTGTACTGTTTAATTCGTTTTTAAAGGCTGTTTTATACTTCTCTGACCTGTAGTTTCTGCTGTGTTTGTAGCGGCTTATCAAATCACAAACCTCCTATCTCTGATGCCTAATTTCCTCAGCAAAGGCACTGCTTGAAAGGGAATTCCTAGGGTGCATTTCACCATTGATTCAAACAACAAAGTAGTTTTTATCTGATTTGTGTAGACACCACCCGCTATGGTATTGTCAACGCATTGTCTGACATTAATACATGCTTGGGTGGGCTATTACCTTCTAAGAACCCATACATTGTTATATAGGAGGGCTCTTCATATATAAATCTGTCAGGGTAATACAGTTTATTATGGGCTCTGAACTCTTAAAATCAGATCCATTATGTAGCTCCTTCAAAGGCTGTGAGGTCTGAACTCCGCCAAATGACAGACCTTTAAAAGGTCTTTCTCTCTTGTTTTGTTAAAGTGAACCATAATTTACATCTGAAAAAAAGCTATTAAGTAACATCAGAAATCCCATAGAAAAACGTAAGATTCACAATTTATGTTCTCTTCACACATTTCCTATTGTAGGTGTAAACCAAACATTATGGGACGGCGATGTGAGAAATGCGCTCCTGGGTTTTACGGTTACCCCAACTGCAAACTGTGTGACTGCAACCGAGCCGGTACTGAAGCCGCCATATGTGACTCTCTCACCGGGCACTGCTTGTGCAAGGTCAGCTCTTAAGAAGAAATTTAGTATTTACAATTTTTATTTTTTTAATTTACATTATTTTTTTATTTTTTTAGCTAAGCTTGTGAAAGTCATCTGCTTAATTGTCTAATTAGATTATCTTAAAAAAATTATTTTCTGTATTATTTGTAGTCAGCCATTTTTGTTCAGGGAGGTGGAGTAATTGTAGTGAAACACATAACAATAGTGAAAAAAAATATTGTTATACATAAGACTTTTGTCTTTTTTCAGCCAGACTAACTATGTCAGTATGTAACTATATATGGGAATATAGTTAGTATAAGTGTGTAAAATGTGAACAATACATTAAAATTACATTAAAGTAGATATAAACTTAATTTGTTCCAATTTACTGGTAAACAGCTGATGTCACAGTAAAAAATGTTCTAACAAATCATGTTTGGCTGAACAGATCTTCTATTGGATGTGTGTTGTACTGATCCTGGAATTTATTATTATTATTATACAGGATTTATATAGCGCCAATGGTTTGCTCGGCGCTTTACAATATAGTGGGAGACAATACAGTAACAATACAGTTCAATACAAGAGGGATTTGAGGGCCCTGATCCTGGGAGCTTACAATCGAGTAGAGGATTCCAGAATTAGTGGAGGGCAGGAAAGGCTTCCTTGAAGAGAAAGGTTTTCAGTGATTGCTGAAAGCAAGTAGAGTAGGTGTTAGTCTGATAGATTGGAGTAGGGAGTTCCAGAGGATGGGTGACACCCTGGAGAAGTCTTGGAGATGAGCATGGGAGGAGGAGATAAGGGAGCTAGAGAGTAGGAGGTCTTGCGAGGAGCGGAGTGTACAGTTTGGGTGATATTTAGAAGATTAGATCGGATATGTAAATTGGGGCAGTGTTGTGGATGGCTTTATATGTCATTGTTAGAGTTTTGAATTTTATCCGTTGGGCAACTGGGAGCCAGTGGAGGGATTGGCAGATACAGAACGGTTAGTGAGGTGGATGAGTCTGGCAGCAGCGTTCATGATAGACTGGAGGGGGGATAGCCTGCGATGAGGTAGGCCAATGAGGAGGGAGTTACAGTTATCTCATTACTGATCCAATAAATGCCCACGTGGCCACCATAAATGATGAGGTTGGGTAAATTTACAAGTCAGTCTCAGTTTTAGAAGATGAATATTGGTGAATTTTGATCATAGCATGTGAGGTTGTCCATTTTTGTTTTATAAATGTGATTGATGTTGCTAACTAAAGCTTCTGACTACATTTAGGAAAACGTGGACGGTCCAACTTGTGACCGCTGTCGTCTGGGAACTTTCTATCTTGATGCCCATAATCCGAAGGGTTGCACTCGCTGCTTCTGTTTTGGAGCCACAGATCGGTGCCACACCTCATCCAAGTATCGCTCTCAGGTAAAGTCCATGACCCTTTCCAAAAAGCGCACCGGGTGAAAACGTGGAGATGTGAACCTGTCCCATAGGGAACCATGTTAAATGGACTGTACTGTGTTTCTGCAAAAGGTGTGAACCTAGGATTAGTCAACATCTTTAAATGATTTAGAAGCCTTGTTCACAATAACGTGTATCTAAAGCCTTTTTTTAACAATTTGGGTAAAGTCTTGAGGGATTAGAACCCTTCTCATGTTTTTTTTTTTTTTTCTTCTGTGTCCCCGCTAGGAATATTCACTGTGTTAAAGGCACACAGCCATAATTTACAACATACGGGAGTACAGAGTAAAAAACAGCTGTGGTTGTGGAACCCTGGAGCCCCAGCTACAGCATATTTTTGTCTATAGGAGAGCATTACAGAAAACACTGCACACGCCTATACATGTATAACCGCCGGCATCAGTGTTTACTCGCATACACATATCATTTTCAGAATGTAAAATTTGGCATTTTCAAAAATGCTTGCAGAAGTTAATGCCAGTGGTTACATATGTATAGGCACACATAGCGTTTGCTGCAATGCATTCCTAAAGGCAAAAGTATGCTTCAGCTCTGACTTCCAGACACCACAGTAACACGCCGTATTTTACCCTGTACGCCCTCACCAGATATTAGAATGGGGGCTGTAATTCTGTACTCTGTGACTTCAAGAACAAGGAGCCAAATGTGGGTATTTTTTTAAGAGGTGCAGCAAATGGTGCTACATCTTTTCTCTGCATGCTATGCACATAACAAACCTCTCAAATCAGTACTACATATAATATCTGTTCTCAAATAGAGCGACCATAGACAATATGTTATGGATGAGGAGGAAGAGGGGCAGATTACAAAAAGTGGTCTTGAGCTCTCAGCAGTATATGCTTTCTCATAATCAAAAGTATAGAACATACTCGGCTTACAATATAAGTTGTCTAAGTAGGAAGTTGGGTCCTTAAGGACAGCTGTGGAAGGAAAACATACAAGTAGGTAGACCTAGAGAACCTTTAGGATAAAAAAAAAAAGGATAATACTTAGCATGCACAGTTTGGTCATATCATGTGGAATGCAGGGGTGTATTTACCACAAGGCAAACAAGGCATTTGCCTAGGGTGGCATTTTTCAGGGGGGCAGCACCGCTCCCAGAAGAATGGACAGAAGAAGGGACACATGCGGCATGGGGACCAGGTGGGATCTGAGAGAGGTTGCGGGCTGCTTGACGGTGTATGCAGAGCCTGACTCTCATTCCAGGGGATGTCTGGAGCTGTAAAGGTGATTGTCTTTCTCTCTCTCGCTGGGGGGGAAGGGGTGGCCGTTGTATGGAGGGTGGTGGTAGTGGAAGGCTTTCTCGGGTGGGGGGGTCAGGTTGGAGGGGGGGTGGTGTTGGTTGGTGTCAGCCTCTCTCCGCAGGGGGGTGGCCGAATTTTGTGCTGCCTGAGGCAGCACAAAACTAAATACGCCACTGGTGGAATGCTGAAACTGGCTTAATAGGATAGGATTAAATATAGCCTAAGCCTACTCTATGTTTACAAGCTGTTCAGTGAATGGACAAGGGGAGATCTTGATGTTCGTCCACCCTCTACCCTTGTCCTTTCACAAAAAGCTTTGTATTCTGTAAAAAGATCAAGGGAAGTGGAAAGTGAGCAACATTATCCTCCACTACATGAGAGATTAAACTGTTGGGTATAATTGAAGCTGAGCGTTTTACCTAACACAGCAGCCATCCACACATGGGGCACCCATCATTAGAGGTAATTTATTTGTATATAGTTTCTTCTTGGAACTCTACTTTAGAGTGATTTTTAGGTGAGTTTCGTCTTGGAGCCAGGGGCAGACTGACAACTCATGGAGCCCCCAGGCAATAGGAAATCATGGGGTCCCTGTGTCCTCGCCCACACTCAAGTAACACCCAAAAAAGCCTATGAAAGGTACCAGGGGCATCTCATGGGGCCCCCTACTGACCCTGGGCCCTTGGGCAGTGCCCGAGTGCCAAAATGGTCAGTCTGCTCCTGCTTGGAGCTCTACTTTAGAGTGATTTTTAGCTGAGTTTCTTCTTGGAGCTCTTCTTAAGAGTGATTTTTAGCTGAGTTTCTTCTTGGAGCTCTTCTTAAGAGTGATTTTTAGCTGAGTTTCTTCTTGGAGCTCTACTTTAGAGTGATTTTTAGCTGAGTTTCTTCTTGGAGCTCTTCTTAAGAGTGATTTTTAGCTGAGTTTCTTCTTGGAGCTCTACTTTAGAGTGATTTTTAGCTGAGTTTCGTCTTGGAGCTCTACTTTAGAGTGATTTTTAGCTGAGTTTCGTCTTGGAGCTCTATTTAAGAGTGATTTTTAGCTGAGTTTCGTCTTGGAGCTCTACTTTAGAGTGATTTTTAGCTGAGTTTCGTCTTGGAGCTCTATTTTATAGTGATTTTTAGCTGAGTTTCTTCTTGGAGCTCTACTTAAGAGTGATTTTTAGCTGAGTTTTGTTTTGGAGCTCTACTTAAAGAGTGATTTTTAGCTGAGTTTCTCAGCAGTTGCGCTTGTACAGTGTTTCATGCCAATGACAAGCTTGCTATCAATGACTGCTCTGCAGTCACCTCTGTGGCTTGGCTACAAGTTACTGAAGGGGAGCAATTTATAGTAACAATTGCTCACGTAATGATGCAGCATGAGTATGGCCTGTAGCTGCCATAAATTGCTTCTTAGAGACAAATTGCCAGCTGCTGTAGTGATTACTTCACTAGCTACAGATCGTTGTTAATCACTGGAATGAGCAATTTGTAGCAGCATCTAATTGCTGCTGCAAATTCGCCATCTAACGTGGCCCTTAGAGTAGAAAGACAATAGCTGAGTTGGTCTAGAGCTGAACAAAGAGGCAGCAGGGGTGAATATAATACAGGCTTCCATCTAAACCATTGTCCTCCACGTATGGCAGCAATCATAATATTGATGGTTGTTTTCTTTAAACTTACTGATTTAGAAAATGTAGGGTTATCTACAGCTAGTATAAGTCGTATAAAATGTAATGCGTCCCCCATGTTGTCTAGCTTGTTAAATACCAGTGGTCTGTGTCTTTGAACCTGAGGTCCAGCCCTCTCCAAATTTGCAAGGAAACGTTCCTCTCACGTTTTTACAGCGGCCAGGAGAACCATTCCCATGCATTGGCTTTCTTCTACACCCCCTACGCTATTGGAATTGATGAAGGTTATAACAGAGATTAGAAAAATGGAGTACCTAGCGGCTTTTTCCTCCTGCGTTTGAAGCAGTTTGGGACTCATGGGATACTCATACTTCTGGCTTGTCTGCTTAAATTGTCTGTTCTGTATTGACATTGTATGTATCTATGTACCTCTCATCGATGACCTTTTTTTCTGTTATCTTTTTTTTTCTCTTCTACCGCTTTGTGTTTGCCTAAGCAACCTGTTTGTTGTAATTGTTTGAAAATTACTAAAAAGCTAATTATGCAAAAAAAAAACATGAGGTCCAGCAGTTCTTTCAACCTCTCAAATCCAGTGACTTGTCATGTTGATCTCCTGCAGTTTAGTGACATGCGAGGATGGGTTCTGGTTGGAGGAGATCGACAGGAAGTGGAAATCTTGGAGAGGCCTGGTGAGGGCCTTGTTGAGGCAGATCTGAGAGATGTTCCTGATGTCTACCAGGAGTTCTATTGGCACGCTCCACAAAGCTACCTTGGAGACCGGGTGAGCTTTGGCCTTTTTATCTTTTGCATCTTTGTTAGCTGTCCTGAGGCCTGAATTATGAAAAAAAAACAGCTTGCTAATAATAATCTGTTGACTAATGACTTCTGAATTTTAGAATAGATATTTTGTGATAATTTGAGGTGATGAAAATGTGATTACGACACATTGCAACTCTGTAAAAATTTTTTATAAAGTTGGTTTACTTGACAGCTTAGAGCCTTTTTCCTCTCCACTATTTGTATTTAGGGCCATACTTCTCTTTTTCAGTAAGACAGATCCCTTTGATCATACCTACACTGTTCCCTTAGTGTGGATATGAAGACCACTGATAATAATGTTTTGTGACCTCAGGTCTCTTCTTATGGTGGATTCCTGAGTTATGAGCTTAATTCTGAAGCTCTCAGAGGAGATTACCCCTACAATCCAGTGGAGCGAAGGCCGGATGTCATACTGAAGGTACAGACAACTACCAGATTTTCAGAGATGATATCGATTACAAAACAGCTGAATAGAACTAGATATTTGTGTTCTCCTTCTGCAGGGAAACCAGATGAGTATTGCATTCCTAGAGACAAAATACCTATTACCAGGAGAGACTCACGAAGGACAGATCCAACTTATCGAGGTGAGAATATGACTTTTGTATTGGGTAACAAGTTAATTCATTCTAGACAGAACATGCAGCCTAATTTATTACTAAACCCCGGACCCCGGATTCACTATATCTGCTCTCCCTGGACCCCGCATTCACTATATCCATTTTCCCCAGACCATGCATTCACTATATCCGTTCTCCCCAGACCCTGCATTCACTATATCTGCTCTGTCCAGACCCTGCATTCACTATATCTGGTCTCCCCAGACCCTGCATTCACTATATCCGCTCTCCCCAGACCCTGCATTCACTATATCCATTTTCCCCAGACCCTGCATTCACTATATCCGTTCTTCCCGGACCCTGCATTCACTATATCTGCTCTTTCCAGACCCTGCAGTCACTATATTCGTTCATCCCGGACCCTGCATTCACTATATCCAGTCTTCCACAGTACACAGAACAAGGAAATGCAATTATTTTAGTAAATACAAACTGCTAAATATCTTTTCTCATCAGCAGTATATAGCAGTCTTGTGACTTCTATCAGTGCCCGGCCGAGCACTGGTTAAGGAGGAGTTCTCATTCTCCTCTGACTGTCCTCTGAGGTTGCCTGACCCCAGACCCTGTGCCCGGACAGCGCTGATTGGCCCTGTGTCGATCACACGCACCCTCCAAAAAAAAAAAAATCTCTAGCAATACACACTAAACAGAGCATGTGCAGGCTTGCCACTGCTACTATGGTAGATGGATTGGGGACTGCGGAAAAAGGAGAGGATCAGAAAAGACAGGACCAAACTGCCTTTGTATGCAATACAGAGGATTAACCCCTTAGGTTCACAGTGAGTATAACAAGCATGTTTTACTGTATAAACAGACTGAATTTACTGTTGTGGGTTTAGTAACTCTTTAAAACAGGAAGGACTTGAGCTACGTTGGGAGTATTAGAAGTCCCTAAAGGATTGTATGCTACCCAAAGATATTTTTATTTGTAATGTACGTACAGCTAGCTTAAGGACCTCAATCTGTCTTTATTTTAGCCTCCTGTAACCCCTTGCACCGAAAACTTGGAGAAGGTGGGGGTCTCTGTGAAACAATCAGGGCTGTGTTGCTTTAAAGGAACATGCTAACAACAAAGGAGAGCAAAGGGCTGACTTATATATTGTGCTGACATTGTAGATTGCAGCCTTGTAAATTGATAGGTCAGGAGGTGCCTGTATGTCAAACCTCACCTGCCTCTGTATTAGATGTCATGTCACTTTGTCGAGTGATGTCAGAATATTTCTCCTCTGCAGAGTAACTTCATCCACATTGGAACGAACAATCCTGTATCCCGCGAGGACATCATGATGGTTTTGGCCAACTTGGAGCAGCTGCAGATTCGAGCTTTAAATTCTCAGTCTTCTGCCATGGTGTCCCTGCGCCGAGTGGTTTTGGAAATTGGACAAAATGCTGGTTTTGGAGTGAGGGCCAGCAATGTGGAGCTGTGTATGTGCCCAGCCAACTACCGCGGGGACTCCTGCCAGGTACACAACTCACCCAGCCATATGTGCTGCCTCATTTTTATTGGAAAAGCAACAACTGTGGGCATTGCTGCTAGTAATCTAATAGTGTAAGCTTTAACAATTTTCTCAGCATGCAGCAAGTGACGGGTCTGTGCTGCCAGCTTACTCTGGGAGATTTGTGGACAAGATGACAATGTGTACATCCCGCTGACTGATGCTTTTCATGCTGTCATTCACTGTAATAGAGCACCTTCCAGTTTTTTATGTCTGCATGTTGTTGGGCAAGCTGTTTAAACAGAGCAGTAAATGGAGTATTTCATTAAGAATTTAGATCACGTGCAGGGGCAGACTGACCATTTGGAAACTCGGACGCTGCCCGAGGGCCCGGGGTCAGTAGGGGGCCCCATGAGATGCCCTTGGTACCTTTTTCATAGGCTTTTTTGAGTTTGGGCAAGGACACAGGGGCCCCATGATTCTCTATTGCCTGGGGGCCCCATGAGTTGTCAGTCCGCCCCTGATCACGTGATTCATTACTAATCAATCTTCTATTGTTATCCTCGGCAGGAATGTGCTCCTGGATTCTATAGAGACAAGGGTCTCTTCTTGGGTAAATGCGTTCCTTGCAACTGCAGTGGGCATTCTGATCAGTGCTTACCGGGAACGGGTGCTTGTGTGGTGAGTATGACACTATGGGGTTTATTTACTAAAGCTGGAGAGTCCAAAATCAGACTCCCTTCTGCATAGAAACCAATCAGCTTCCAGGTTTCATTGCCAAAGCTTCATTGAACAAGCTGAGGTTAGAAGCTGATTGGTTTCTATGCAGAAGGGAGTCTGATTTTGGACTCTCCAGCTTTAGTAAATAAACCCCTATATATCTAGGACTATGAAGGTCTTTGGAAGCCATCCCCCCAAACATTTATCACTTACCCTTCTTCTCCCTAGAAATGTCAGCACAACACCGAAGGAGACCAGTGTGAACGATGTAAAGATGGCTTTGTGGCTAATGGGTCCATTGGGGGATCATTACAATGTGTGGCGTGCCCCTGCCCTCTCTCTGTGCCCTCCAACAAGTAAGCCTATACTAATGTTTATATTTTTGTTACATTTTGAGTGTCTTTTTTATCTTTTACGTATTTGTAATCTCACATGGTGCCACTCTTCTGCAGTTTTGCCATTGGATGTGTGCAAAGAGGCTCAACAACTCAGTGCCTCTGCAGACCAGGCTACGCTGGAGCCAAGTGTGAACGGTAAGTGGACAGTTCTAGATTTCTGTATTTCTGTAAAATAGACACATGCATAATTAAGCAGAAAAAACATAGTATAAATCTAGAAGTAAAAAAAAGTGGGGGAAAGGCTCTGGCCAGGGACGCATAGGCGTCGTGAGCAAGAGTCTAAGAGCCCCAACAATACCATCAGATACATAGATCATCAATAGGCAAATGTAGTTCCATAAAGTTGAATTATTGATCCAGCAATCCGACACGTTTCGTGGGATAAGACCCACTTCCTCAGGGAATTTAGGAAAACAAAATAACAGTGCCTATAGTGAAAACAAAAAATACAGAACCAATTAACAATGAAAAATACAAATAAAACATAAAAATAAACTCAATGAAAATGTAAAGCAAAAATACATGAATATTATACTGCAGTCAGATATTAATTCTGATTGGTTGCCTTCTTGGGTTTTGTGCACTTTGCTTATTGCTGGTGTACTGAGCGGGCCTCTTTGGTTACAATGATAAAAATGACAGTAAAATCATAGGTCTCGCCCCCTAGAAGGCAGCTGTCCATGTGGAAGTTTCAGGGTAGAATGTGAATTATAAGATCAAATTTTTCAAGTACCTTAAAAAAAAAAAAAAAATAGCCCAGTGACTGTGCCAAATTTTAGCATAGCAGTGCAGGATTTATTACGTGTTTACTTAAGATTGAAACTGCCCTACTAAAACTCACTAATGATCTATCTGCTAAAACCAATGGCCACTACTCAGTACTCTTACTACTTGACCTCTCTGCAGCTTTTGATACTGTTGACCATCCCTCCTCATCAAAAAACTCCACTCTCGTGGCCTCCAAGACTCTGCTCTCTCCTGGTTTCTCCTCCTACCTGTCGCAGCGCTCCTTCAGTGTCACCTATAACTCTGTCTCTTCCTCTCCACTCCCTCTTTCTGTAGGGGTCCCTCAAGGTTCTGTCCTTGGACCCCTTCTCTTCTCCATCTACACCTCCTCCCTTGGTCACTTGATAAACTCCCATGGCTTCAAGTACTATCTCTATGCTGATGACACACAAATCTATCTTTCTACTTTTCACCTCACCCCTTCAGTCTCCTCTCGCATTATTAACCTACTAAGTGACATATCGGCATGGATGTCACTCCACTTCCTCAAACTCAATCTTTCTAAAACTGAGCTCTTAGTATTCCCCCCAGCCCATGCCCCCTCCCCTGACTTCTCCATCAAGATCAATAATACAACCATAAGTTCTTCCCCTCATGCCAGGGTGCTAGGTGTAATCCTGGACTTCCATCTGTCCTTTCAGCCCCAAATCCAATCGCTGTCCAAATCTTGTAGACTTCACCTCTGCAACATCTCCAAGATACGCCCGTTCCTAACCTCTGAAACCACTAAGCAACCTTTTCACTCCTTTGTTATATCTCACCTTGACTATTGTAACTCCCTCCTCATTGGTCTACCTCATCGCAGGCTATCCCCTCTTCAGTCTATCATGAATGCTGCTGCCAGACTCATCCACCTTACTACCCGTTCTGTATCTGCCACCCCTCTCTGCCAATCCCTCCACTGGCCTCCACTCAGTGTCCTCCACCCCTCTCTGCCAATCCCTCCATTGGCCTCCATTCAGTGTCCTCCACCACTCTCTGCCAATCCCTCCTCTGGCCTCCATTCAGTCTCCTCCATCCCTCTCTGCCAATCCCTCCACTGGCTTTCCATTGACCAACGACTAAAATTCAAAACATTAACAATAACATATAAAGCCATTTATAACTCTGCCCCAAATTACATCACCAAACTTGTCTCCAAATATCAAACCGTCCTCTTCACTCCTCCCACGACCTCCTGCTCTCTAGCTCCCTTGTCTTCTCCTCCCATGCTTGTCTCCAAGACTTCTCCAGAGCCTCTCCCATCCTCTGGAACTCTCTTCTCCAATCTATCAGACTATCGCCTACTCTGCCCACTTTTAGGCGATCTCTAAAAACCTATCTCTTCAGGGAAGCCTATCCTGCCTTCAGCTAGTAATGGAATCTTCTATTCCTCCTACCAGTCCATCCCCCACAGTTATTACTTTTTGTATCACCAGCCTCTCCCTCTTAGATTGTAAGCTCCAAGGAGCAGGGCCCTCCTATCCCTCTTGTATTGAACTGTATTGTTGCTGTATTGTTTCCCTTTATATTGTAAAGCTGAGCAAACTGTTGGCACTATATAAATCCTGTATAATAATAATAAAGATTGCACATTTTTATCTAAATCTGATTATCTGCATTTTTCACCCAATAGTTGTGCCCCTGGTTATTACGGGAACCCCATGGTAATTGGAAGCACATGTTTGCCTTGTAATTGCAATGGAAATACAGACTCCAACATGCTCTTTAGCGAGTGTGACCCTTTGTTTGGCACTTGCACCGGCTGCATGTTCAACACAGCCGGACCTCACTGCGAATTGTGCACACCTGGTTTTTATGGGGACGCCGTCATCGCCAAGAACTGTACCAGTAAGTTTACAGAATATCAGTTCTCACTTTTTGTTATTGCAGAGCCATTGTGTTCAGATTTGAACTAAGCCATGGATGGCACTTCTGTCTGAGGACTTGTTTTCCATTTTCCTCTTTACTGTATTACATGTGTGAATGTTGGTGGTTTAGAAATTAGCCACAGTTTAATCAGTAAGAAGACTGCAAAATTTAGCTTTTAATTTATTAATATGAAAAATTATATATTCTCAAGTATTGCTTGTAATAGGAGCATTTCAGTTCTCCCAGTATTTATAAAAAATGGCCTCATCTATTAATAACCATTTCTCTGTACATCTTTATGCCTGTTTTGTTTTTTTAGGATGTAGCTGCTCTACCTGTGGAACAGAGATATGTGACCCAAGAACTGGTCGATGCCACTGCAAACCTGGAGTCACCGGATCTCACTGTGATCGATGCCATGTAAGTACTACATGCCAAGCAGCCTTTACCCAATCTTGGGTCTGGTTTGTGTTTCTGTTTAAGTAGTAGTAACCCTTACCTCCTTTCTTCCAGGAGGGTTATTATGGGTATAGCAGCTGCTCCGGATGCCAACGTTGCAGCTGTGGTTCCGGCTCTACCAGTTCAAGTTGTGATCCCCGCACTGGCCAGTGTCTCTGCTTTCCTGGTGTCACCGGTCCTCACTGTGAGCAGTGTGCTCCAGGATACTGGGCTTTTGGACCGAGTGGTTGCACAAGTAGGTACTAATGGTGGGGTCTTATGAACCAGCTGTTCTATGTTCCTTATGAAATTCCCATAGTCAAATTGCAATTCAGATCTCGCACAGTCTGTATTTCATGAAGTACCTCCTAGATTAGTAATAACTAGTGAAAGTTATGCGTGCAGCTTGTCCTTTAGTTTAAAGGACAACTCCACCCTGTTAAGCCGCCTGGCAGAGTCTCTAGCAGCCCACCGCACGGACGCTCCCAGGGCGCGGGGTCTAAGTCCCAGCCTGCTATTCACCAGGGCCCCTGATGGTGGGGATGGACTTGGTGCAGACTGAAACCAGGTCGCAACCCCCGAGTGCGTCCTGCGGTGGTAGAGAATACTGACAGGGGAGTGCAGGAACGGAATCTATTTGGAAGAGGCAGACAGATACACAGGTCTGACCCAAACCGGATGGATGGATGGGTGGATGGATACGGTATGCGTGGTCAGACAGGCCGGTCGGTATTATGCGGGCAGCGAGGTACAGAGGAGCGAGCTAAGAATGGTCAGGTCACAAGCCAGGTTCAGCAGGATGCGGGCAAATACAGTACCAGGGATCAAACAGAAGAGTAGTCAGGCAAGCCAGGGGTCAAACAGGAGAGAGCAGGATCAGGAACAAGCAGAGGTCGGCAACGGAGTATACAGCAACACAGGAACAGGATACAGGACACAGGATACAAGACCAAACGGCAACTAACATACCTGTTCCTGCGTTTAAATAGCCCGCCTCCCGCTGTCATTGGTGCCAGGCGCGCGTCCGTGATCCCGAGTGCGCATGCGCGAACCCCGCCGCTGCCATGCGCGGCCAGGTTCTACCGCCCGCCGGGTAGAGAGAGTGGGTGTTCTGCGCATGCGCCGCCCGACGCGATGCCGCAGAACACCCGGATCCTGACATTGCCCCCCCCCTACGGGCAGCCGCCGGATGCCCAACAGTTCTCTCTTGTGTGGGTGGTTGTCAAAAAAATCCCGAATCAATCTAGAGGCATGAATGTTCTGGGAGGGTTCCCATGAGTTCTCCTCTGGACCATACCCTTTCCACTTAATGAGAAACTGAGTCTGACCCCCCCTCTTCCTACAGTCTAGAATAGTCTCAATTTCGAACTCCTCCTCCCCATCAACGTTTATGGCGTCAGGAGGCCTAGATCTCCGGTTCGGGAATGGGTCCGGTGCCGCGGGTTTCAACAGCGATACATGAAATACCGGGTGTATTCTAAAGGATTCCGGGAGTACGAGCTCGTACGCCACTTCGTTAACCTTCCTCTTTACCTGGAATGGGCCCATAAATCTCGGTCCCAATTTCCGCGATGGACATATCATCCTAAGGTTTGTTGTGGCCAACCAGACCTTGTCCCCTGGGTGTAACATAAGCTCCCCTCTTCTCCTTTTGTCAAAGGCTTTCTTACTGCCCTCCTGGGCCTTCAGGATCGCTTCTTGTAAGATCTTATTGTTTGCAGAAAGGAAGTGCAACATGTCCTGTGTAGCTGGCACCGAACTTTCAGGAATTGTGTCAGGTAAAAAGGTCGGGTGGAAGCCGTAATTGGCAAAAAATGGGGATTGCTGAGTAGTCGAGTGGCTAGCATTGTTGTAAGCAAATTCGGCCAGTGGTAAAAGAGTTAGCCAATCGTCCTGGAGAAATGATGTGTAACATCGGAGATATTGTTCCAAGGTCTGGTTTGTACGTTCGGTCTCTCCATTGGTCTGTGGGTGATATGCTGAGGAGAGAGATAACTTGATTTCCAACGTCTCGCATAGTGCTTTCCAAAATTTGGAGGTGAACTGGGCACCCCTATCCGAAACTATATCCTTAGGAATTCTATGGAGTCTCACCACCTCTCTCACAAAGATTTGCGCCGTCTCCGCAGCGGATGGTGTGTTTTTGAGAGGCAAGAAGTGGGCCATCTTGGATAGGCGGTCCACAATCACGAAAATGGTGGTATGGTCTTGAGATGGAGGAAGTTCCACAATGAAATCCATCGAAATCATTTCCCACGGTCTGTTAGGTATGGGTAAGGGTCGCAGGAGCCCCTCAAGCCTTGTTCCTGGAAGGCTTATTCCTTTGACAGACCGCGCAGGTCTTTACGTAAGCCTCGCAATCTTTGGACATGCTGGGCCACCAGAACATACGTTATAGAAGTTCCAATGTCTTCCGGGCCCCGAAGTGCCCAGCCAAGGGATGGTCATGGCAATGGCCCAAGACCGTGGTGCGAGATTCGTCAGGTACCAAGATTCGTTCTCCTTTCCACCATAATCCATCTCTATTCTGTAGTGGCACCCCTGGAACATTTGGAGCCCCTATGGATGCTGCCTGTAGTTGGGAACGTAGCTCCGTCTGTAATGCCAAAAAATTACCAGACGACAGGATGGTGTCGGGTTTGTGGGCCTCCTTCGGGTCTTCGAACATCCGCGAAAGAGCATCTGGTTTCGTGTTCTTTGATCCAGGCCTATAAGTGATATGAAACACAAACCGAGAGAAAAAAAGTGCCCACCTAGCCTGTCTTGGTCTCAAGCGCTTCGCCGTTCTTAAATATTCAAGGTTCTTGTGATCCGTAAAAATTAATATCGGGTGCACGGCTCCTTCCAGCAAGTACCTCCACTCCTCCAATGCTGCCTTGATGGCCAGGAGTTCTCGGTCCCCTATGTCATAGTTCTTCTCGGCCGAAGATAGTTTCCTGGAGAAAAATGCCACGGGATGCATCAGTTCCTTGACGCCCTTCCTTTGGGAAAGCACAGCCCCAACCGCGTTTTCGGAAGCATCCACCTCCAAGGTGTAGGGTAATGAAGAGTCAGGATGGCTCAGTACTGGGGCCTCGGTGAATAACCTCTTTAGGGACTCAAAGGCTTCCTGCGCCTCAGATGTCCACTTGAAACGCACTCCCTGCTTGGTAAGTTGCGTGATGGGGGATACTAGGCCTGAAAAGTTCCTAATGAATTTCCGGTAAAAATTAGCAAAGCCAATGAACCGCTGAACCCCTTTTTTATCTAACGGCACCGGCCATTCCAGAACTGCGGAGATCTTCTGTGGATCCATCGCTATTCCAGTAGTAGAAATAATTAAGCCTAAGAAGGGGATACTGTGCTGCTCAAAACTGCATTTATCTGCCTTTGCGTATAACCCATGCAAACGGAGCCTTTCCAGCACCACCCTGACGTGACCCCTATGCTCCTCCAGAGATGCAGAAAAAATTAAGATATCATCAAGATAGATGACCACGAAAATATCCAAGAAGTCCCTGAACACATCGTTAATGAAGTGCTGGAAGGTGGCGGGGGCATTACACAGACCGAAGGGCATTACCAGGTACTCAAAGTGCCCGAACCTAGTACGGAAGGCAGTCTTCCACTCATCTCCCTCCCGAATACGGACCAGATTGTAAGCCCCCCTCAAATCCAACTTCGTAAAAACAGATGCAGTCCTGAGTCGCTGAAACAGTTCTGGTACTAAAGGAAGTGGGTAACGGTTCTTTACCGTGATCTTGTTAAGCTCCCTATAGTCCACACAGGGCCTTAAGGATTTATCCTTCTTCTCAACAAAGAAGATACCCGCCCCGGCCGGGGATGTGGAGGGGCGTATGAACCCCTTCTGAAGATTTTCCTCAATATATTCCTTTAGTACCCCTAGTTCTTTTTCTGACAGAGGGAAGATCCGCCCGAAGGGTACCTCAGATCCCGGGAGCAGATCGATTGGACAGTCGTAGGCCCTATGCGGAGGAAGATTGTCAGCTCCCCGCTTACTAAATACGTCAAGGTATTGATGGTAAACTGAAGGGACGTGTTGTGTCAGCTCTATGTCAGTATCTACGCAGAATAGTGTGCGTGGGGCCTCCGGCTCATGTGGACAACAATGCTCTTGGCAGTATGGAGAGCCGAACCGGAGGGTACCGGCTTTCCAATTAATCTGGGGGTCGTGGGCCCGCAGCCACGGAAGCCCCAGAATAATTGGAAACAGAGGGGAGGAGATAGCATTCAAACACAGGAATTCCCGGTGAGTCTCGGATACAGTCACACAGAGAGGCGGGGTTTCCCGATCCACCACCCCAGACTTGATCCGAGATCCATCGGCTAGAAAAATATTAAACCCACATTCTTTAACCTGTAAGGGAATCTGGAATCGAGCCGCGAAGTCCAGATCCACAAAACAGCTACAGGCCCCGGAGTCAATGATCGCTGTTGCCGTCACGACCCTTCCGGGGAGCTGGAATGAAATGGGTACCGCTAAATAATTGACATTGTGACTGGCTGTGGTAGGTGTGGCAGAGTAAACAGAAGTGCACTTACCAGCCTTCACCGGACAGGAACGTACCATGTGGCCAGCTTCCCCACAGTAGAGGCACAGGTTGTTGCGGCGGCGTCTTTGACGCTCTTCAGGTGTTAGGGAGGGACGAGCTAGCCCAACTTGCATTGGTTCCGGCGTATCCAGGGGTTCTGGATTACGATTCCCAGCAGTGCTACTGACTGGTCCTGGAGCATGGGGAAACATCCAAGCAGGCCTCAGGCCCTGGCCTGACCTCTCCATCCTGCGTTCCCGCAAGCGTCGGTCGATCTGAATAGCCAGGGTCATGAGATTTTCTAGTGTGGCTGGTATGCCTACCCTGGCTAGTTCGTCTTTCAGGGACTCAGACAGACCTATGCGGAACTGGTTGCGCAAGGCAGCGTCGTTCCATTGCGTGTCTCCCATCCACCGCCTGAACTCACCCGCATACTCCTCTGCAGGCCTACGACCTTGCCTGAGAGACTGAAGGGCCGATTCAGCTGATGCTGCTCGTTCGGGATCATCGTAAAGGAGGCCCATCGCTTCAAAAAATGCTGCCACAGATTCCAGCTGAGGTGGTTGCTGGATCTCTAATAGTCGATGCGCCCATTCTTGGGGTTCATCGAGTAGCAAAGAAATAATAAACCCCACCTTCACGGTTTCTGTCGCGAATGTGCGTGGCTGGAGCCTAAAGTACAACAGGCAGGCATTACGAAATGCTCTGAACTTGGTGCGATTCCCACTGAATCGTTCTGGGACAGGAACATGAGGTTCTAGCATAAGTGTAGGTGTAGGTGCTGCTGGTCCGGCCAGGGTTTCAGTGGTACCACTGGCCGGAGCTGAGGGACTATGATCTTGGGGGGCCGAAATAGTGGTGGTTAGGGTCTGGATCCGACCATCCAGGTGATTATAGCCCTCCTCCAGCGCCCTTACCGCCTGAGTAAGAGCCGCCAGATGCTGGCACATATTTTCCAGGGGGGAAGGTCCTCTTCCAGGTTCCGTCATCTTTTTGGCCGTTTGGTACTGTTAAGCCGCCTGGCAGAGTCTCTAGCAGCCCACCGCACGGACGCTCCCAGGGCGCGGGGTCTAAGTCCCAGCCTGCTATTCACCAGGGCCCCTGATGGTGGGGATGGACTTGGTGCAGACTGAAACCAGGTCGCGACCCCCGAGTGCGTCCTGCGGTGGTAGAGAATACTGACAGGGGAGTGCAGGAACGGAATCTATTTGGAAGAGGCAGACAGATACACAGGTCTGACCCAAACCGGATGGATGGATGGGTGGATGGATACGGTATGCGTGGTCAGACAGGCCGGTCGGTATTATGCGGGCAGCGAGGTACAGAGGAGCGAGCTAAGAATGGTCAGGTCACAAGCCAGGTTCAGCAGGATGCGGGCAAATACAGTACCAGGGATCAAACAGAAGAGTAGTCAGGCAAGCCAGGGGTCAAACAGGAGAGAGCAGGATCAGGAATAAGCAGAGGTCGGCAACGGAGTATACAGCAACACAGGAACAGGATACAGGACACAGGATACAAGACCAAACGGCAACTAACATACCTGTTCCTGCGTTTAAATAGCCCGCCTCCCGCTGTCATTGGTGCCAGGCGCGCGTCCGTGATCCCGAGTGCGCATGCGCGAACCCCGCCGCTGCCATGCGCGGCCAGGTCCTACCGCCCGCCGGGTAGAGAGAGTGGGTGTTCTGCGCATGCGCCGCCCGACGCGATGCCGCAGAACACCCGGATCCTGACACACCCAAACAGTTAAAAATGTTCCACCTATTCCGGCTGTGCTCGATGGCTTGGTAACAGAGACTGACTTTGTGTCTGTCTGGTCTTTGAACTAATCTTGTAAACTAAGTCTACCCCTTTCACCCATCAACTTTCATGTCCTCACTCCTTCTGCAAGTCCGATAGAAACTTTTATCATCTGTGTACTGACTAAATATACTAGCTGAATTGGAAAATGATTTTTTAACATTTTAAATGAGCACATAAGCCAACTAAATAGTGCTTTCATATTTTGCCCAGCATTCTTCTTCAGTTATCTGCCTCCTGGAGATATTTCAGCTGCATTTCATGATTAAATCTAACCCTTCCTCCATATGGTTCTTTGAGCATTTGGCTTGTTTTGCTGTTGGCTCTTCTTGGTGATGCTTGTGGACGTTGCTCGGCAGCTGTCATGTTTAATATGCTGCATTACAGACTCCCTTTATACTTTATAGATTACCTTTTATTAAGTCATTAAATAATTGTGAATATTGGTATAGATTTCCGAGAGCTAGGTCTATTTTAATTTCCAGTGCCGCAGATCTGAATATGGCTAAAGACCTGAAAACACCTGGGTCATATGCTCTAATTACTGGTATTGCTTTTCCCGCTGACAATCTGTGCAGAATTCCATTCATTTTTTTATTCTACAGAGTGTCACTGTAAAGGGGGCTCATGCGACCCACGGACTGGCGAGTGTCAGTGCAGCGACGGGCTAACGGGAAAGCAGTGCGACAAGTGCATCCGCCAATACGAGATTCCAGTCAGCCATGGGCCAGAGGTGTTGAAATGTGAACGTAAGTATTAATTAGATTCCCTGGTATTTGTATTTATTTAGAATAGGAAAAATTTGCATTTAGCTTTAAAATGCAAACAAAATTACCAAAGAACTGTATGGCCCAATGTGTTTGTTTCCTGTGTCTACATAGTGCCAACATATTCTGCAGTGACATAGAGCATGCATGGACATTCACATCACTCCCTGTACTGGAGGGGCTTACAATCTAGTCATACACAGGGGCGGACTGACCATTTGGAAACTCGGGCGCCGCCTGAGGGCCCGGGGTTAGTAGGGGGCCCCATGAGATGCCCCTGGTACCTTTTTCATAGGCTTTTTTGAGTTTGGGCAAGGACACAGGGGCCCCATGATCCCTTATTGCCCAGGGGCCCCATGAGTTGTCAGTCCGCCCCTGGTCATACACCAGACATACACATACAGACATACACAGACACAGACACTAGGTCATTAGGTCAGTTATTTCAAGAGTGTGTTATAGGATTGTGGGCGAAAAGTCGTACAAAAAACAAGGGGGAGAACATTCCAGTCCCATCTAAATAGAAGTCTGATGGGAAATGAATACAAGGTAGATATGATAACCAATTAGTTCAAGGCAAAAGAACATCAAAGTGCCCTGCAGTCATCACATTATTGTACAGTGGTTAACTCATGTCTAATGACTTTTTGCAGCATGTGACAGCTGTGTGGTGACACTTCTGGAGGATTTACAGAGGATGGCAGATTTTCTTCCTAGTGTCCGGGACCAGCTGACCAACCTGAGCCTGAGTTCTATTGCCTGGACACGCTTGGGTGGCCTCAATGCCACCATTACCAACCTCACAGTACGTAAGATATAAGTGCTGACCTTGGCTATGTAGCTGAATGCCAATATTTTACCGTGCTGACCTTGGCTATGTAGTTGAATGCCAATATTTTACCGTGCTGACCTTGGCTATGTAGCTGAATTCCGATGTATATTATGTATATCGTCTGCAGGATCTTTGGCTCCATTATCAGAGCTCCATCAATGGCATTAAAGATAAATCTGACGATCTGGAAGATGACAGTTTTAGCCTCGCCCAAGACCTTGACACACTGGAAGAAAAGGTGAGAGCCGTTCTTTCCACTTTTTGCTCAAGGGGATGTCCACGCATCTGCCTTGTTAGAAAATCAATAAGTAGAAAAGACAACTTGGCTCATATTAAAAAAAACTGTTACTAACATGTATGCATTTGCATTTGAGAGCATCTAAAAATATATGGTATTTGAGCTAAACCATGTGTGGGAACATAAGCTTTTTCCTAAATAGTAAAGATGAAATAACAATCCGCAGTGAGCTCAGCCTCTCTGAGCCTACAATAATGATAAAGCCAAAGCAATAGGTGACAACTGAAATAAATACTGTATAATTTACATGTGGGAATTATAGATGAATTCATTTTTTTGTCTGACTTAAAAAAACAAAGGTTTTCTTTTTCAGGTGAATTCAACCAAACACAAAGCTGCTAATGTGCAACAGGCAACCAAAGACACCAAACAGAAGGCCAAAGACGTTACAAACCGGGTCCAATCGCTCTACAACATCACTCAGGGTAAAGCTTTCTGGGGGTGCTGCAGAAAAAGATGATACTCTCAAATTCATAACTGTGTTAACTGAGGGGTAGGGACAACCAAAGGCAACATAAACATAACTCACAGAAGATGCTTTTTGGAAATACAGAATAGATTCATGCCCTTGGTTGCTAACTGTTGGCAAATTTCAGTTGGTAATGTTTTTGATGAAAAAACTTTGGTCACCCTCTTCACATCGCTTTATCACACGCAAAAACAGCATACCAGTAAAGTGAACCTATACTTTGGTCATCCAGGGCAAAGCAACAGGTTCACTTTATTGGTTGCTTATAGTTATCCTTTTGCTTTTCTGTTCAAGTCAGCCACCAGGAGCAAAGAGAAGAAACTCACAAGTCAAAAGTCACAACACAGGGCTGAGGACAATTATTCCTAGTGGCAGGTCTGGGTGCCTAAGCTACCCATCACCAAACACAAGCACAGTCCTATGGGAAGACGGAGTAAGTCACATAGCCTGTCATACTCAGAAGTGCTAGCCATTTTTCTACACTCCCATCTGCTGAATGGAGCAGCTGGGTAGTGAAGAGAAGTTAAGTTTAGGCAGCTGATGGGACCACTGTTAAAGTGAACGTACTGGGCAAAGCAAAGGCTCACTAAGGCTGTAGAGAATGTTTTCTTAGTCCATGCTGATGCTCTCAGCACAAGCCTGCTTGGGGGAAAACCCTTCTAAGATGATCTTTATTGTTACCCCTGAGAGAGCCGTTGCCTGTAGTGTTCCCTCCTCCCTCATAGACACAGACCTAAAAAAATCCAGCTGAGCCAAGTTTGTATATTTGTAGAAAGCTTTTTATTAAAAATTGTCCATGGCTGCATGCAAGGCCAGTCAGCTCCCAATACATTATATGGACTCTCCCCCAACTTGTTGCAACAAAATAAAAAAAACACACAATTGTCCAAAATGTCTTTGTAGTGTGTGTTGCAGCACTAACAGTACCCTTCACTGGAAACACCTGATTTTGGATGGATGCCCATATAGTGTTGGCCATATAGTATAACCACAAGCAAGTTTAATGTTGGTTTGTGGATTGTTAAAATACATCCTCTTGAATAGGGCTTACAGCATGTCTGCTTTTATACCACAATCAATTCCAAGAACAAAATATGTTATGCCAACAGATATGTTTTAGATTGTGGCCTCCATGGCCCAGGACTACTGTCAAACATTTCTTCATTTTTGTTACTTTCTGACTGCCTTACAGATCTGATCCATCAGCTGAGCAAGATCGGCTCCTCAAATACCACCAATGTGACATCCACTGAAGAGTTCAGGAAGATCATGACTGATGTGGAGCGAATGCTGAAGGAGATGAGAGACAAAGATTTCAAGCCTGCTAAGGGCTTGGCTGGAAAGGAGCTTGAAGAAACTAAAAAATGTAAGCAATAGGGATCCTCCATCATTGCTGGATCTATAATCTACTAGGATCACAAACCTTCAATGACAGTTTAGAGGTCATAAAAGTCAGAGGGAGTAAAACTTCAATTAGGTTCTTAACTTTGGAGACAACCATTTGGAGGGTTTTAAAGTCCTCTAAGCTTTCATCACTTAGCCTATTCTTTGAAGCAGACTGATAGGCAAGCCTTCAGCTAGATCTCTGACTATGTAAGATTCTAATTGATCCTGAAATTTTAATCTTTATGCTTTAGTGCTAGACCGGGTGAAAGCAGATCTACTAAATAGCGTTAAATCCAACCAAGACATTCTTAATGACATCAAGACACGGCTGGACACTTACAACTCAGAGGTGATGGATCTTCGGGATGCCATGAATGAGGCTGTGAATAAGACCATAGAGACTGAAGGCCTCAACAGCCTTAACCACAACAGCCTGGAGGAAAACAAGGTACAGCTAGAGAATAGTTCTGCTAACAAGAGAAATCATATTGAGAATCTTTCAATTTGTTAGAAGGTTCATATGATACATGGGTTTTTCTCCATGTCACTTTGGGAAGGGGGCCCCTTGTAGCTCTGAAGTGTTGTTGTTTTACATGTTTGCCTGAATTGCACTCTTCTTTTTTGTCTTCTGGAATGTTGGCTATACTTGTGAATCTCACTAAAGGTATTATTCTTACAGCTGAAGCTTAAAGACCTAAAGACTCAGCACAAGGAACTGGTGGCAGCCGTTAAGATGGCAGAAGATGCGCTTGTCCAGGTCTCACAAATCCTGCAGATGATGGAGGACCTGAAGGAAGTAAGTTTTGGTCTGTATAAAGCAATGAAGACTAGAAAGAGTCACATCTAGCCCTACTGTCCCTGAGTTTACAGGCTACCCATCCTTTGATTCTTTAGGAATATGAGAAGCTGGCTGCAGGCGTTGATGGAGCTCGGAGCTCAATCATGGAAAAGGCTAAGACATTCTCCCCTGCGAGCAGCAAGTTGGCAATTGTGGAGCAGGCTGAGGAGCATGCCAAAATGCTGGGACAGGTGGCCAAAAACCTCAACAAGTAGGAGACCATAATGACTTCTTGTAGCCACTAGTAATGCCATTAGATCTGCTGTCTGTTACCTCATCATTAAAGAGACCCAATTGCCAGACCACTAATTTCTTCAACAAATTTTCTCATAATTAAATATGTACATTTACTGTAATTAAGGCCTGTTGCTCACCTGTGAAATCCTTCTTTGTGTAGACATCCAAAAATCCTGAGTCTGCTGCTGGGCACGGACATCTTAGATGTGATGTCAGCAGCCACAGTGGCCTCAGGTGATTCTCTACAGTATTATTCTTCACTCCTCCCTTGGCAGCTACATAACAGGTTATGTAGGGAATTCAGGGGAGGAGTGTAGGAGCTGGGCTGGCACAGACAGTAATTAGACACTCCCAATAGAAGAGACTGCTCTGACATGCTCGGGGGGGCTGTTCTCAGAAATTGACTCCTCCTGAAGTAGTCAAATTTGCTAACATGTTCAGGGCACATTGCAAGTCAGTATTTTCCATACATGGGAAAAAAAGTTGCATGTGAACATTTAAAACACTTGATTTTTTTGTGCTTTTACCTGCAATTTTTTTTTTATTTGTGACGGGGTCTCCTTAAGACAAACCTCAGTCCAGCTATATATATTAAGTTTGAAATCACTAACCACTTTTTTAAACATTTCTGGAATAATAAGCTGAGTCTCATCTTTATTTATCATTCTTTTCCTCTGGTGCACCCCAGAAGCCAGGCATGTGTCTGTATTGTGAGCCGCTCAGGCTTTACTATACTGTGGAGTTTTGTCATCCTCACATATTTTAGCTACTGGGAGAGGATAGTTAGGCAGGTTTAAGGGCAGAGGGGAACTCTCATTTATAGTCCACTGCTCAGGCTGGAGGTGATACAGAAAGTTATAGAGTTTCAGGCTTTGAATAGTGATGTCACCCTTTTGGCTGTAAAGCATGATAGGGGCTGTCATATATCTTCTAAATGTGAGCAATGACTAGGGACGGACTGACAACTCATGGGGCCTCCGGGCAATAGGGGATCATGGGGCCCCTGTGTCCTTGCCCAAACTCAAAAAAGCCCATAAAAAGGTACCAGGGGCATCTCATAGGGCCCCCTACTGACTCCGGGCCCTCGGGCAGTGCCCGAGTTTCCAAATGGTCAGTCCGCCCCTGGCAATGACAATTGTCTCAATATGTTTGTAGGTATGTTGGACTTTTTCATACACAATTTTAATGTATTAGTCTCTACTATATATATTTTTGGATTCAGTTTAGTGGACCTCAAAGCAGTTCTTCACCCTGTAAACAAAAATAGCTGCTGACTTTTTAAAAACACACACATACCTGTTCCAGGATCCAGCAATAGCCTCACCCGCACTGGCTCTCTGCTGGTCTTCGAGTCCCCAGCAGTGCCGGCATCTGTACTGTGGGCAGCCGGCTGTGAGTCCTCGTGGCTTCACAGCCAGCTGCTTGCTGCGCATGCGCCCCGTGAATGGTCTCACAGTCTTCTGGGACCTGTGCCATGTCCCAAGAGGCTGGAGAAGCGAACTTCTGCTCTGATTGCTTAGACCAGCCTTTCTCAACCAGGGTGCCTTGAGGTTTCTTCAGGGGTGCCTTGGCAAAATTTCTAAAAATTGCCCTAATAGTGTATAAAAGCCAGCGGGTGGAACAAGCCTGCTATTTATTTACACAAAGCCACAGGTTTTCATTGTGCACCATTACCACCTTCTAGCCACCGGTGTCCTGACAACCAATGACATCATCAGTTGATAAGGAGGATGTCAGCTGCCTGCACAGCATCCTAGTTTGACCCTCCCCCGCCCCTCTCCATCAGTGCTGGGGTCACATTAGCTCAGTGATGGATAAAAAACTGACGGAGAGGAGAAACACTGGAATACTAGTCAGTACCAGTGTGCAAAAGTGTGTTTGCTTTGGGAGAATAAATCCCCTCTAATGTTGGGTGTCCTACATGTGTGGATGTTGCATTATATGAAACTATTAGAATAGTTTTTCACATTTTAGAATGGGGGGCCTCAAGACTGTCCATAATTTTAAAGGGTGCCTTGACTGAAAAAAGGTTGACAAACACTGGCCTAGACAGCCAGAACAGAAGTTGGAGTGGGTACCTTTCAAAATCAGGTACCGACTCCCACCCCCCCTCCAAAAAAAAGACATTCCAAATATGACAGGGAAGGGCGTGAGGCGGGGAGGAGGAAGAAAAGCAGAAGACTTCCCTTTTTAGAGAAGTTCCGCTTGAAGGCTCGAATTGGCAGCTGATGAGAAAATTGTATGGCCAACTTTGCAATGTACTGTCTCTTTATGTCCTTCAGCTATAGCAGCTAGTAGTGGTCTAGAACACATCAGATAAATGACTGTCTAAGCGACTGTTTTGTTTTCTGAGAATTTTCCCTAAAACGATGTACATTTTAATTTTTTTTCCAGTGCCATTATAGACTCCAATCAAGACGAATTCATCCAGAAGGCCATAAATGCATCCAATGCTTACTCCAGCATTATCGAAGCCATGAAGCAAGCCGAGAAGGCGGCAAAGGACGCCAGCCGTGCATCGGGAGAAGCACTTAAGGTGAAGGGCATGGCCTAGTGCAGGGGTGGGCAAACTTTGGCCCTCCAACATTCGTGGAACTACAAGTCCCATCATGCCTCTGCGAGTCATGATGCAACTGTCAGCCTTTCAATGCCTTATGGGACATGTAGTTCCATGACAGCTGGAGGGCCGCAGTTGCCCACCCCTGGCCTAGTGTGACGCAGTTACGCTTATTTACTCTTAAGCTGGACCTACATGGATTGAATTTTGGCTGATTTTCTCAAAAATTCTCGACAGCCCCTGCATTCAGTCAGATGCAGCCACTGTCTGCTGTCAGAATAAAATACCTGGCACTTGAGATTCATCCATCCATGCTGTTTAATAATCTCTCAGGTTTATCCTGCTGGGCTCAGCGAGAGATATCTTAACATGTATGGCTGGCTTTAGGGTGTGTGATGTCTCAAATTCAAAGAATCATCGCATCACATACTACAAGGATCTGTTTGCAGGGTTGTGACAGGCTTGGGGTATTGCGCAGGGGCGGACTGACAACTCCTGGGGCCCCCTGGCAATAGGGGATCATGGGGCCCCTGTGTCCTTGCCCAAACTCAAAAAAGCCTATGAAAAAGGTACCAGGGGCATCTCATGGGGCCCCCTACTGACCCTGGGCCCTCGGGCAGTGCCCAAGTTTCCAAATGGGCAGTCCGCCCCTGGGTATTGGTTATTAATATTTTTATACTGGATTTATTTAATGCCACCAGTTTGCGCAGCTCCTTACAACGTGAATACAATCACAGTCTATCCTCTCTAAGAATCTGTTGGATTTTTGAGAGAGTTTTTGATTGGTTGCTGTAGGTTGCTGAACTTTGCTTTAATGTCTGATGGAATTATCATATGTGTCTCCGTACAGGACGTGGTGTCCCAACAGCTTGCAAAAAAAGGAAAAGAACTGAAGGACAACAGCTCAAAACTGGAGGAAAGAGCCAGAACTGCTCAGAGCGAATTAAACGGAGGTGAGAATACACAAAAGGTCATGTACCGGTGTACACGATATCAGGTAGTGTTATGATCGATTTTGATCATTTCGTAGGGTGATGATTTAAAAAAAAAAAAATAAAATGTTTGCCTGATTTCCACTTTTTTTTCATCCTTTGTTGCATCTCAGTAATGCTGATTTCTTGCAACCTCTTAGCAGACACTTCCTGTCTACATGTGCTCCAGCGATAGTAGCGTGGTATTTCTCAGGGCAGGTTTCCTGTTGTTGACAATGGTGGACTATGCTTACATTATCTCTGTTATGCAGGCTATACATGGTTCAAATCCTGAACGATTTTTCGTCGAAAACATTGTTTCCTTGGTAATCCGATGGTGCCATCAATGATTTGCAAAATCGGCCAACCAAGTCATAAAGTTCACCCCATATAACAGGCGAAACTTCTGTTCCTTCCGGGTCACGGCTCATGCGCATATTCTTTTCGGAAAAAAGATCGTACGATTTGACCATCATTGAGTCAAAAATGATGGTCAAATTTTTTTCTATTAGCAATTTGTATTGATTTCCACATATATATATATATATACAAAGAACACATTAAAAAAGAACAAAAGAGAAAGAAGGAGCACATCGATGGAGAAATCTGCATAAAAATCGGTCATTTTAGACAAATTTTCCAACGTGCCCTATCACCGAAAAGGTAGGAACCACGAAAATCGGCCGGTGCCATTGACCCACTAACAGAGCGAAAATCACCCAATTATTCTTTGGTTGATTGGACGAAAAATCGGTCGAATTTCGACCCATGTATGGCCGGCCTTGGCACAGCTACTTACAGACAACACCAGAGCGCCAACACAGAAGAACAATTAGAAGATCATTAGTACCCCATAAGTGCCTGAACAAAAGACCTTCATGGCTGGACTACCAGTTTTTGGATTGGAAAGATGGAAAGCAACTGTAGAAATTTCATTTTCATTGCTGGATTAAAGTCTGCAATTGTTTTTTACTTTGAAAAGCTTTATTGAAACAAGCTGGGATACAACATATACCAGTCATACCAGTAAGAAAAGAGAAAAAGAAAGAAACAATAAGGCAAATAAAGCCCCCAGGTTAGGGCGTATTAAGCGTCAACATAAAGTGCGTGGTACATTAATAGTGGCTGACATAACGGAAATATTAACACGTAAGAGACGGTTAGACAATAATATATAAAACACAGGCAAAGGTGCGGTGTTGTTTCAAAAGAAAGCAATCGTATGCAAGCTCAAGGTCTTGATATGATCTGAATACGCCACGGCACTGGGTGGGGGTCACAGAGCCAGTAGGGAAATACAATCAGGATGAAGCAAATTTAATGAGTACATACAGTGAGGAACAGAAGTATTTGAACCCCTGAGAAAATCCGTGTTAATATTTGGTACAGAAGCCTTTGTTTGCAATTACAGAGGTCAAACGTTTCCTGTAGTTCTTGACCAGGTTTGCACTGCAACAGGGATTTTGGCCCACTCCTCCACACAGATCTCCTCTAGATCTGTCAGGTTTCGGGGCTGTCGCTAAGCAACACGGACTTTCAGCTCCCTCCAAAGATGTTCTATTGGATTTAGGTCTGGAGACTGGCTAGGCCACTCCAGAACCTTGATATGCTTCTTACGGAGCCACTCCTTGGTTATCCTGGCTGTGTGCTTCGGGTCGTTGTCATGTTGGAAGACCCAGCCACGACCCATCTTCAATGCTCTGACTGAGGGAAGGAGGTTGTTGCTCAAAATCTCACAATAAATGGCCCCATTCATCCTCTGCTTAATACAGTGCAGTCGTCCTGTCCCCTTTGCAGAAAAGCACCGCAAAACATGATGTTACCACCCCCATGCTTTAGGGATGGTGTTCTTGGGATGCAACTCATCCTTCTTTTTCCTCCAAACACGACTAGTGAAGTTCAGACCAAAAAGTTCTACTTTGGTCTCATCTGACCACATGACTTTCTCCCATGCTTCCTCTGGATCATCCAGATGGTCATTGGCAAACTTCAGACGGGCCTGGACATGTGATGACTTGAGCAGGGGAACCTTCCGTGCAATGCATGATTTGAAACCATGACGGCGTAGTGTTCTACTTACAGTGACCTTTGAAACTGTAGTCCCAGCTCTCTTCATGTCATTGACCAGCTCCTCCCTTGTAGTTCTGGGCTGATTCCTCACCTTTCTTATCATCAGTGATACCCCACAAGGTGAGATCTCGCATGGAGCCCCAGCCTGAGGGAGACTGACAGTCGTCTTTAGCCTCTTCCATTTTCTAACAATTGCTCCAACAGTTGATCTATTTTCACCAAGCTGCTTGGCAATTGCCCCGTAGCCCTTTCCAGCCTTGTGGAGGTCCAAAATTTTGTCTCTGGTGTCTTTTGACAGCTCTTTGGTCTTGCCCATGGTAGTAGTTGGCGTCTGACTGACTGTGGGGTAGACAGGTGTCTTTAAAGAGCTCAGACAGGTGCTACTAAGTTAGATTAATGAGTGGAGTAGAGGTGGAGTTTTTAAAGGCACAGTAACAGGTCTTTGAGAGCCAGAATTCTTGTTGTTTCTTAGGAATTCAAATACTTATGTTCAGCAGTGCAAGACAAATAAATTCTTTAAAAATCATACAATGTGATTTCCTGAATTTTTTTTTTTTTTAATTCTGTCTCTCAGAGTGGGAATGCAGCTACAATGTGAATTTCAGACCCCTCCATGATTTCTAAGTGGGAGAACTTGCAAAATCGCAGGGTGTTCAAATACTTCTGTTTCTCACTGTACGTTCCCATTATGGACATTTGTAATTACAAATTATATAAAGAAACAAGGCTTGTAAAACACGACATATACTCATTTGCACCAAGTTTGTCTCTAAATGTTGAAAAGACTAAACATTCCCTTAAAGCAGTAATGACGAGAGCTGCAGATATATTAAAAGACGCTGCAGGACAACGATAAACGTTCAATTCTCAATGATTACAGTAAGTGAAAACTGATTGGTTGCTCATTATATTGTCTTGTTCGCTAAGCCTCAAAGTCTTCTGGAAGACATGGCTGTGCCACCCAGGAAATTCTTTTTGATGAGAAAAATGTGACATGGGCACTAATACGTGTGTTAGGGAGAATTTCACATAATTGGCTGTTACTTGGTGAATCAGTGCAGGTCCTGTGTTACATGCTGACCTCTCCTTCTCTTCAGATGTCCAGAAGAAGCTGCAGGAAGCCACAAAGAAGCTGGAAGACAGCAAAACAAAGAAGGCAAAATTAGAATCCGACCTGAGATCTGTCATAGAGAAAATCAGCATGACACAAGGTAAATATGGATTGATGCCATCGCAACCAAAGCCAAGGTGGCTCATTCCGCTAAGAGTGACCAGGCCATGGTTGTCATCGTCCACCGTTACCTGCTCCCCTGATGGAACTTTATACATCTATCCTGAGCCTTTCCTTCAAAACCCTAGGTTCACATCTGCGCGGGTGGTGCCGCTGGGGATCCGCATGAAAATCCATGCAGCTGCACCATCCACACAGAGGAATGTGGACCCCTGGGCGGGTGCCATTAGTTCTAATGGCACGCCGCCTGTACTGGAAAACGCAACCGTACTGAGAACCTCTGTCTGCGTTTTCCAAAGAAGTGCAGGGACGACTTCGCTGTCACGGGCACGGAAGTCCATTCAAATGAATGGGCTCTCATGCCCATGCAAAACGTGGCCCGCACGGCAGCATATATGTGAACCGAGGGTCAGATAACCATTTCTGTTACATCATTACAGCTGGAGGTCTCTGTGGGTCAGGGTCCATCAGTACATCCCAATGCCAAACAGTCATTAGCAGGTTCTGTGCATAAACATGCTCAACTGTATTATCCAGATCTGCTTGTTTGTTCACTGTACAGACTAGAGAGAGCAATAATGACTCCAAGACATTGGTTGGGCGGGAGGTGTTGACGTCTTCCAGTAGATATACACTTGTTTTCCAGCCTGCTGCATAGTACAAGAAGGCTCACAAGACTTTTCTGGGGGAATTTTGATAAACCAATGCTCGTCTCCCATCTCCCCCTTGGGTTACCACTTGGTGATTCCTCCAACCCTTTCTTTCTTCTTGTAAATTAAGCAAAGTGCCTTGCCAGCCTATCCCCCAGCTTGCAAAACAGATACCTAAAGTCTTATTATAGCTGGTTCACTAAACAAGATGTATGATCCAAACAACATCTGAGTCCATACGATGGAACCCTGGATGACCAACTGTCTAACGTGTTTCGAGGACACAACCTCTTCGTCAGGTTGGCTCTGAGGAAGAGGTTGTGTCCTCGAAACGCGTTAGCCAGTTGGTCATCCAGGGTTCCATCATATGGACTCAGATGTTGTTTGGATCATACATCTTGTTCAGTTTGACATGCCTGTGTTATTATGTCCATTGTGAGTATGATACCTATTTTTGTTTCTTTAATAAATTATTTTAAACGATAATGCACTAGGTCGGTGTGCCCTTTTTCTGTTTCTCCATTTGTATCCAGTGTATTCGGACCACCCCGGTCTGTTGAGGGCAGTAAGCAGTGCATATTCCAGAAAATTCCAGAACATTCCTATTGGGTCTACTGAGTTCTTTCCTAGCGCAGGAGTAAAGTGTTTGTTGTGTTGGATTTATTATAGCTGGTATCAGGGGCGGACTGACAACTCATGGGGCCCCCGGGCAATAGGGGATCATGGGGCCCCTGTGTCCTTTGTCAAACTCAAAAAAGTCTATGAAAAAGGTACCAGGGGCATCTCATGGGGCCCCCTACTGACCCGGGGCTCTCGGGCAGTGCCTGAGTTTCCAAATGGTCAGTCCGCCCCTAGCTGGTGTATTAGTTCTTGATCATGTTGGTTTTCTAGAAATCCAGCAAGCCATGTTGTACGTCCTCCTGTGCATGACTACAGAGCTTCTCCACCTTTCCTTCTCCTCAACTCCATAAGATGTGGAGGAGGCGTTCTATAGTCCAACAGGGGAGAACTGGGTAGGACTGACAACACTGCTTAGAGTTTCAGTGCAGCAGGGGCAGAGTTGTCAGCTCACTACTGAGAGTTATTTCTGGCAGATCGACAGGTATTTTTCTGTACTGACAGGTCACAAGGTGGAGACGTGTATGTTTTTTAGAGATGTGCTCTGTGTTTTCATTTTGCCCAGACAGGCAACCTAATTCCAGCATTCAACCCCCAACCTCAATTCTAAAAGTTAATCCCCAAAGCCTTAGTTTTACTATGGCTGTTCCCATTCATGGGAAATAGGATGACTGACCCATGTATGAAAGAGGATCAGGTTGCTAATAATATCCAATCAACTTCTTCCTTTCATGCTTCTCTGGTTAATTAGAGAGAGAAATGGGGCTTTGATAGGTTGCTCCAGATAACACAGATAGTTACTCTTTCAGGCACTGAAAAGATTTAGGTAGCCTTTCAGCACATGGTGGCAGGCAGTCTTCCATGTTGCTGCACTGCTGTGATTTGCTCTCTTCTTTCTTTTTGGTTACAGATAATGTGTCCGATAATATTAATAGAGCTAAGGCAAAAGCTGCCGAGGCAAACAATACTGCCACCAAAGTGGAAGCCACCCTAACCGACATCAAGAAGAACCTGGAGCAATGGAAAAACAAGTACGGGAATATGCGCAATGAGGATGTGAATAAGGCAGTTGAAGAGGCAAAATCTTCAGGTTAGTTACAAAATTCCAAGTGGTCTGATTTTTCTGGACTAAAATATAACTTCACCCTTTATGGTGCTTCAGCTGCTTTAGCTTTGAGCTACCTCACCATAACCCCATGGAATCAATTGATCTGTGAGCATAAAGTGTTACTAAACCCACAACAGTACAATCAGTCTGTATATGCAGTAAAGCATGCTTGTTATACTCACTGTGGAACCTAAGGGGTTAATCCTCTGCATTGTGTAAAAAGGATGTTTGATCCTGTCTTCTCTGCTCCTCCTCTTGTTCAAATGACCACCTGATACACTGAATCTGTAGTCACATACACATGCTCAGTTTGGAGTGTATTGATAGAGAGGTTTTTTTGGTTTTCTTGGGAGAGTACATGTGATCAGCACAGGGCCAATCAGTACTGTCCAGACAGAGGTCAGGGGTTCTGCATCCTCTTAGAGCAAATAAAAAACTCCTCCTACAAGCTTTAACCAGTGCTCTGCTGAAGTCACAAGATTGCTCTAACAGCTGATGAGAAAAGATATTTAGCAGTTTATATTTACTAAAATAATTGCATTTCCATGTTCTGTGTACTGTGGGAAACCAGATATAGTGAATGCGGGGTCCAGGGAGACAAGATATAGTGAATGCAGGGTCCAGGGAGACCAGATATAGTGAATGCAGGGTCCAGGGAGAGCGGATATAGTGAATGTAGGGTCTAGGAAGACCAGATATAGTGAATGCAGGGTCCGGGGAGACCAGATATAGTGAATTCAGGGTCCAGGGAGAGCGGATATAGTGAATGTAGGGTCTGGGAAGACCAGATATAGTGAATGCAGATTCCAGGGAGAGCGGATATAGTGAATGCAGAGTCCAGGGAGAGCAGATATAGTGAATGCAGGGTCCGGGGAGAGCGGATATAGTGAATGCGGGGTCTGGGGAGAGCGGATATAGTGAATGCGGGGTCTGGGGAGAGCGGATATAGTGAATGCGGGGTCCGGGGAGAGCGGATATAGTGAATGCGGGGTCCGGGGAGAGCGGATATAGTGAATGCAGATTCCAGGGAGAGCGGATATAGTGAATGCAGAGTCCAGGGAGAGCAGATATAGTGAATGCGGGGTCCGGGGAGAGCGGATATAGTGAATGCGGGGTCCGGGGAGACCGATATAGTGAATGCAGGGTCCGGGGAGAGCGGATATAGTGAATGCAGGGTCCAGGGAGGCCGGATACAGTGAATGCAGGGTCCGGGGAGACCGATATAGTGAATGCAGGGTCTGGGGAGACCAGATATAGTGAATGCAGGGTCCGGGGAGACCAGATATAGTGAATGCAGGGTCCGGGGAGACCAGATATAGTGAATGCAGGGTCTGGGGAGACCAGATATAGTGAATGCAGGGTCTGGGGAGACCAGATATAGTGAATGCAGGGTTCTGGGTTTATTAACACTTTAAGAACCAGTCCGGAATGGGCGTTTATAAGAATCAGTATCTTTATTGGTAAGGTGGTGTAAAAGTGCAGCCTTAGTTCTCAAGGTTGGGAGTGTGTGCTGTTATTCATTTTTTATTTTCTCCCTGTCAGTGCAGACATTTCAGCCACTGTGGAAGGGGAAATCTGTAAATTAACAAAGACATTTGTTTTCTTTCATGTAAATCGGACAGTATCTTTTCTATATGATGATTTTTTGAGTTCAGACATCCTTCTGCTCTGACAGGGAGGAAATATAATAAAAGATCAGTGTGAGGTAAGACTGCAGTATTGTAAAAGATGAAGAGTGGAAATGCAGATTTTTAAGACTGCAGTTCTGGAAGCACAGTTGGTGGCAGTGAAATAAGGGGACAGTTTACTGGCTGGGGGTCCTGTCCTGAAATGAGGAATAAACTCCATGTGTTTAATTTATGATTGAAGTGATGGCACATAAATACCTTCTGACTTTGGAAAGCAACACTATACTAATATAGAGCAGTGTTTCTCAAACTTTTTTTATTCAAGGCACCCTTTAAAATTATGGACAGTCCTGAGGACCCTTCTAAAATGGGGTGCCTCAAGAATGTCCATAATTATAAAAGGCCCCCCATTCTAAAATTTGAAAAATGATTTTAATAGTTTTATATATCACTGCAACATCCACACATGTAGGACACCCAACATTAAAGGGGATTTATTCTTCCAAAGCAAATACACTTTTGCACACTGGTACTGACTAGTATTCTAGTGTTTCTCCTCTCCCTCAGTTTTTCTCCATCACTGAGCTGATGTGACCCCAGCACTGATGGAGAGGGGCAGGGGAGGGTCACACTAGGATGCTGTGCAGGCAGCTGACATCCTCCTTATCAACTGATGATGCCATTGGTGGTCAGGAGGCCGGTGGCTAGAAGGCGGTAATGGTACACAATGAAAACCTGTGACTGTGTAACTAAAAGGCAGGCTTGTTCCACCCGCTGGCTTGTATAGAAGTTTTGGGCAATTTTTAGACAATTTGCCAAGGCACCCCTGAAGAAACCTCAAGGCACCCCTGAAGAAACCTCAAGGCGCCCCTGAAGAAACCTCAAGGCACCCCTGAAGAAACCTCACGGCGCCCTGGTTGAGAAAGGCTGATATAGGTCATATATATACAGATAGGTAATTGGCTTTCACATGAAGTGGTCCTAGTATGAGGCTATGACTACAGTAGGGACCCCTGGCTATAGATCTCTAGGTAGAAGTGGCTGTGCATGATCTGTGTACTCTGTAAAGTGCTAAAGATTTTTGCTGTGTATGATAATAACAACAAAGTGAAATAACTAATGATGGAATCATGAAAAAAGCTACAGAGGACTTCATTTAGGTAAGAAGGTCTTCTCCTGATGGTCAGATGTGTAAAAATGTCATCCAGCTACAACTTCATCAAGTGACATGGTTTCTTCTCTGTTCCTTCCTTGCGCTTAGTGTCCAACTTGGAGAACACCATCCCGCTACTTCTGGATAAACTCAACAAGTTAGAGGGCCGTCAGGGACAAAATGGCAGCATTTCAGACAGTATCCAGCGAATCCGCCAGCTGATCTCTCAGGCAAGAGATGCTGCCAGCAAGGTGAGTTGGAATGAGCATCAGAAATAGACTACTTTTTTATAAAATATTTCTGAAGTGCTAGAGCAATGCTGAATACACAGTACATCAAACCATGAAGCCCCACACCAATAATGAGTAAACGAATAGTCGTGGAGGAAAACGATGAGGTGATTGTTCACAGAGCGGGATAATCGTATCATTTTTCCCGCACGACTGAATCGTGGCTATTCATTTATTCACAATAGGTGTGGGACCTTTGCACGGACCTTCTTAGGATCTTTATGGTTTGTTGTATTGTATATTCAGTATTGCTCTAGTGCCCTTGGAAATCTATTAACGTCATTTGATTTTTTTGTGAGTTACTTATGTGTTTATAAAGGAGCCAGCAGGAGCTTTTGCACGGATATAGATTGATTGGTTAATCATTTGTTCAGCACTGTATGTTAATATTGATCGAGATGTATTTGAAGAACGAATAACCGTAATGTTGTAAGGTCCCCCCAGAGAAATAGACATTGTGCTTGGTTTGCAGATTTCAGTGTGCTTTGGAAGTGTTTTATACCTTTGGCAAGCTATAGTTTAGTTGATTATCCACCACAGGTGGAAGGAAAGAAAACCACTTGATTCCCCCATCAACACAGGCAGTGTCAATGGGGGAACACCTCCTACAGCGATATTGTATTCTCCTGGCAGGGAGCTTTTCCGGCTGGCAGAATACAATAGATACTGCTAGCGGCTATAGCCATGGGCAGTAATAACATGCTAAAAAAAGTCAGCAGGCTGGTTGTACACAAGTCGATCGATGGATTGAATCCCAGCCGGTGAAGATTTGATCCATCTATGGCCAGCTTTGATATAGTCCTAAAGTGCTGTGCTCATTTATCACCTTGGAATATCAGTGTGGCACATACAGTGGACTCTTCCATTGCTGCAGTGGTGTCCCGAGGCAGGTGCACAGGTCCGCACTGGGTGACACCGACCGCACGGGGTGACACCGGACCCGCTTCACAAAAAGGTAAGTTGTAAAGCAAGCCGGCGATCCCCACAGGATGGGGGCCAGACTCATCCACCTCACCAAGTGCTCCACATCTGCCTCCCCCCTCTGCCAATCCCTTCATTGGCTCCCAATTGCCCAACGCATCAAGTTCAAGCTGCTAACCCTGACCTACAAGGCCATTCACAATGCCGCCCCAAACTACATAACTGACCTGATACCCAGATACTACCCTACCCGTGCCCTCCGCTCCTCACAGGACCTCCTGCTCTCTAGCTCCCAGGTCTCCTCCTCCCACGCCCGATTGCAGGACTTCTCCAGGACTTCCCCCATCCTCTGGAACTCTCTACCCAAATCCATCAGACTGTCACCTACCCTCCTCACCTTCAGGCGCACCCTGAAAACCCTCCTCTTCAGGGAAGCCTACCCCGCCCTCACCTAACTGCCGATCTCACCTAACAACTAACCTCCTCCACTCCACCCACCACTCCATCCCCCACAGCCATCTCCTCCTGTGCCACCTTCCCCTCCCTCCTAGATTGTAAGCTCGAAAGAGCAGGGCCCTCGATCCCCTCATGTATTGTATTGTTACTGTCTTGTCTCATGTTCTGTCCCCCTTGCTACTGTACAGCGCTGAGCATACCCTTTGGCGCTATATAAATACTGTATAATAATAATAATAATCCTGCGGGGATCGTCGGCTTTCTTTACAACTTTCCTTTTCTTGGAGCGGGTCTGGTGTCACCCCGTATAGGTTGCATGCCGACGATCCTGTGGTCCCCTGCGGGCATCGTTGGCATGCAACCTATACGGGGTGACACCAGACCTGCTCCAAGAAAGGGTAAGTTGTAAAGAAAGTCGACGATCCCCACAGGATCGATTGGATCTGCGGATTGGGCATAATGGATCGGAGTCCGCAGATCCGATTCATTCTGCGGGGATCGTCAGGAGGGGGTGTCATCAAGTGTTACCGCACCGGGTGACACCAACCCTAGGGATGCCTCTGCACAGATGACTTTTTACAGAGGTCAGTAAAGGTTGTGGCTTATTAGGAGGAGGCTGCCATTACTGACCCCTGAAAATGCTAGTGTTCCAGGTATCACATTGATCATATATCTTCAATTTATGAGCCTTCCTGATGAACTGGCTGTGATATTTGCTCAGCAGGTTGCCTTGTCGTCCGCCTTCCGCCCTCCATCCCTTGACTAAAAAATTGAAGTAGTTTTCTTTTTACCATTCTTTCTTGTCGTATTTACAGCTACACTTTGATACGGGGGGATAACTAACCCCAGCTAATCCTTCGTTGCCTCTTTGTCGTGGATCTTCTGTAGGTTAAAGTTCCTGTGAAGTTTAATGGCAGCTCCGGGGTCCAGCTCCGCACTCCCAGCAACCTTCATGACTTGTCTGCCTACATATCTCTGAAGTTACACATACAGAACCCGTCACCGCAGAGCAAGAAGAAGCGCCAAGCCGAAGGCGACGAGGCGCGTTTTGTGATGTTCCTTGGGCATGAGGATGTAAGTAGGACGCAGTCAGTGCTTTAATGAGAAATGTTTTGAAATGCAGTTTTTCTCTATCATAGCCATGTTACATGAACACATTATCACTTCCAAAAACTGGCTGCCCTTCCTATGAACACATCACTGGATTATGGTGCCCAAGTGCCTCCAGCTGTCGTTTTATATGTGAAGTGTGAAGTTTGTTTCTCTCTTTAGTCTCTCCTGCTTCAGTGTATTTCATATGTCTGTGTCAGGGTATTGGAAAGCTGAACTTCAGGCCAATATAAAAGACAGCAGTTAGAACAGCTCCGTATTCATGAATACATCAATCATTTTTTTTTTAATGCAAGGAGTGTAATGCGGGCCATAGATGGGATGAAAAACGGCCAAAAAATTGGCCGAAAAAAAAAATCGGCCAATTTTCGGATTGATAGTGCGGTAATCGGTCGGTCGTTTTTAGTGATTTTTGACCTTATGGATTATCGGCCCTGCTGGAAAATAATAATTCAAATTTGTCACTCTGCCAATTTTCGCGGCAATGATGGACAAATCTGCCGATCTTTTTCCGATTTTAAAAAAGCAGTGACGTGAAAGAAGGAAAAGAAGAAAAGGAAAAAAAGAGAATATGAATGAGAAGAAGAAATAGAATGTGAATAAAAAGAAGAAATAGAATATAAAGAGGAAGAAATAGAATATGAATAAGAAGAAGAAAAAGAAGAAACAGAATATGAATAAGAAGAAGAAAAGAAGAAATAGAAGATGAAGAAAAAGAAGAAATAGACTATGAAGAAGATGAAGAAAAAGAAGAAATGGACTATGAAGAAGAAGAAGAAAAAGAAGAAATAGAATATGAATAAGAAGACGAAAAAAAAAGAATTTCAGTCCACTATTATATTTGACATTTAAAAGTATTGCAACATTGTATCTATTTGTATCCGAATAGAAACATCTGTATCCGAAATGGATACAAATAGTTACAATGTTGCAACTTTTTCTTCTTCTTCTTCTTCTTCTTCTTCTTCATATTCTATTTCTTCTTCTTCATATTCTATTTCTACTTCTTCTTCATATTCTATTTCCTCTTCTTCATATTCTATTTCTACTTCTTCATATTCTATTTCTTCTTCTTCTGCATATTCTATTTCTTCTTCTTCTGCATATTCTATTTCTTCTTCCTCTGCATGTTCTATATAATTGCCGTCCGTAGACAGGACGAAAATCAGCCGACTTTTTTTTTACCAATGGTGGTGACGGCTGATTGAACGACTGATTTCTAAAACAAAAATGTCCGTTTTTCTCCCCGTCTATGGCCTGCATAAGTGCCTGTATTTGACTTGGTATCAGCCTCTTGCAGTTCTCCTGAAGTAGAATTCAGACTGGGGAAAGCTGAGCTGCACAATGAGCCAATCAATTGGGCTGCCATGCAAGGAGTATGCTAATAGGAGGAGAGAGCAAAGTGTCGGAGAGATGAGCTCATCAGTCTGCTGCTTCTCTCCTCACTGTCAGGTGGGGAGGAGGATAAATGTTACTAAACTGCAGCAGAGAAAACCAGGTCTCCTGCCATTCCAGCTTGGGCTGTGCTTTGGGGCAGAGCCATGTAATGCCCTGAACTGAAAAGACAGAACTAGATACCATTTTTCAGGTAAAACCACTGACTTTTATATTTTTTCATCTGCGTATTTAACTTTTTTTTCCTGGAGTTCCACTTTAACTCCTATAATACTGTTGGAGCTTCACCTACTTTCCATTACCTCTTCTTTTTTTATTGCCCTTACGTAGCCTAGGGTATGGTCAGAGATACACAGTTTGTGAGGGTGGATATTTTTCTTATTAATGTCATAAAACAGAAGACAATATTAATTGGTTATAGTCATTTCTGCAGTTTTTTGATTTATCCAAAGAAAAATGGTGTACACAACCAGTAGAAAGAACAGAACATGTTCCTCAATACACACAGTAGTAAGCAGATATGTAGACAATCAAGCCAAGCATGCATGTATAATACACCATGCAAAATACTGTACGCTCATCGATGCAACATGTTATATATTTCTTTCAGGTACTTAAATAGTGCCGTCAATTTACGCAGCATGTTACATACATATATATATATATATATGTGTATATATATATATAAATATATATATATGTATATATAACATTCTCATCAGTCCCTAACCCTCAAGGAGTGTACAATCTAAGGTCCCTAACTTACATTCATACATACACATACTAGGGCCAATTTAGACAGGATCCAATTAACCCACCAGCATGTCTTTGGAGTGTGGGAGGAAACCGGAGTACCCAAGGGAAACCCACGCAGGCACAGGGAGAACATGCAAACACCAGGCAGGTGGTGCCGTGGCTGGGATTTGAACCAACGACCCTAGTACTGCCAAGTGGAAGTGCTAACCATTTAGCCACTGTGCTGCCCATGTTCCATGGGTCCCATTGTTTGTACTGAGCACTTAAACTGGATGGTGGAACAATCCATGTACTAAAGGTCTGCACCTCCCTTCGTTTTTTTCTAACCAGAAAAATGGAAAAAAAATAGAAACAAAAAAAAAAGGGGGGCATATGCATTGGCATAACAATCATACCATATAGAAATATGCCGATAGTGCCCAAGAGCACCCAGGACACAACAATCACACAAAAAAAAGGGTTGGGGAGAAGAAGGAGAGGAAAGAGTAGAGGAGGGAAGGGTGAAAGAAAGATGGATAGAGGGAAGCAGCGGGTTAAAGAAGGGAATGGGGTTCATCCCTTTCCCCAACCAATGACGTCAGCACCTCTGAACGCTCCAGGATGAAGTTTCTGCAGATTTTAGCTAGACTGGAGTTGCACCTTACAAAGGTTTTACCAAGAAAAGAGTGCTAGTGGTTTCAGCAAATCACGTTAGAATGAAGTGTTCCCAGTCTGTCTCAGTCAGATTAACCTAAGAATACGATATTTATTTCACTCTGTGTGTCGGAGAACCTTACGTCATCCATATTTATGCAGAAGTATCTATGTAGAAGGCATAAAAATGTGTCTCCTTACTGGTTATTATTTGGCAATCTTTTTTTTTTTTAAAGGGTGAAGGAGATTATTTTGGGCTGGTCCTGAGAGGCAACAGACTGCAGTGTATCTATCGTCTGGGGGACCAGGAGCCCACCCTCCTGACAGCCAACGAGGACATCAAAGAGCAGTTTGTCACTGTCGTTGTAGAGAGGTGAGCACTTTACTTCCCGCATTAACAGTTTATTTGTGTTCTTCAATGGGTTTCCTGGGGTGGGGGTGTAAGGCCCGTTCTTTCACGCAACCTCTTTGCTGTGCAGAATCCTATACTGAAAGCTGTCATTTATCATAGCATGTGTTCCACTCACAGTGGCTGTTATTTTCAGGGCTGTCATTACATTTAATACACTGAAATTGCAGGTTATCACTACATGAGCTCCCTGACCTGCTGAAAATTGTCGATTGGGCAGACTAGAAAACCAGTTTCCAACCAGTATTGAATCAGAATAACCTGTCAGACTAGTGTGGGGTCCTAGGAGAACTAAAAATGCTTCCAATATTTGTGCTTCCAGTTGGATTTATTTGCTTTAATGGCTAGGATGACACTAGAATTAAAAAAAGGACATATTCAAGAGGCACGGGGACTTACTAGAGCAGTCAATAGGCTGTAGACAGTAGGCTGCACTGCCAACAATAAGTAATAGGCCAGTGGTTCTCAACCCGTGGGTCGCAACCCCTTTGGGGGTCGAACGACCCTTTCACAGGGGTCACCTAAGACCATCGGAAAACACATATTTCCGATGTGTAAAGAGCAGCTACTGTGTAGAAAGCAGCTGCTGTGTTGAAAGCAGCTACTCTGTTAAAAGCAGCTACTGTGTTGAAAGCAGCTACTCTGTTAAAAGCAGCTACTGTGTTGAAAGCAGCAGTATTGGAGGTAAAACAACACTTCATGAATTATAATTACTGGGTAAATAATTTTATGGTTGGGGTCACCACAACATGAGGAACTGTATTAAAGGGTCGCGGCATTAGGAAGGTTGAGAATCACTGTAATAGGCTATGTCAAAGAGGATCTTTGGTGTCCCCACCAAAAAAATTAAAAGTCTGCAGCTACAAATACTTGATATAAGGACACTTACCTATCCAGGGATCCAGTTCTGTCTTCACCTGGGCCGGTTCTTCCCCAGTCTTCAGGTCCCCACCACCAGCATGTTTACTGAAGGAAGCTGGCTGTGAGTTCTAGTGGCTTCACAGCTGGCTTCCTACTGCTCATGTGCGAGCCACGCTACGCTTTATGAATGGTCCCGCTGCTTTGTGAGCAAAGGATTGGGGGCCAGTGGAAGTGGGAGTGGGTATCTGCCAAAATTAGGTACCCACTTCCCCCCCAAAAAATGTGCCCAAAAGTGTTAAGGGGGGGGGGAGGTAGAAAAGCGAAACTTCCACTTTTGGATGAATTTCCACTCTAATACTGCCTATAATGCTGGCATTACTGGCTGCATATCTAGTAAAAGCAAACCTCACAGATTAATATAGAAAAGACTGACCTTAGAGTCCATTCCTATTACACCTATGCTGCAATGAAGGGAGATTGCTATGGCCCATGAAGCTCGTTGGATGCTTTGTGTGTGAATCATTATAGCAATTTTTTCTATACCATTTGGCCTGAAAATGCTTATTAGAATGTTCATATCCAAAAATGTAATATTTCCCATAAAATCGCTGGATGGTAGTTTATTGCATTTGTCTTCCATGTTGATGTGAGAATGTATTAAAATGGAATTCTGGGCTTGAGCTGAAATCTACCAATGGAGACACAGCCAGCACTGAACACCTGACAGAAGTTCTACTATTCCCCACTTTCTCCAAAGCAAAAAAGAAAAAGTTTTGGCCTGAATTCCACTTGAGTTACAGGCTAGAAGTCCCCCTGAAACCTGTCAGGGTAGCTGGGTAATGAGCATCTGGAGTCTGTAGGAACAGTTTGGCCAGAACTGAGGCTTAATAAAACAAGAGAGACTTCTGTGATGTGGAAGTTTATATTCTGCTGGGTATCCTCCATGTCTTGTCCTGGCTTTGTTATGGAAAGCAGTCTATGCCACTGTCTCTGTCTGCTCCCTTCCCAACAGGATTCTGCAGTACGGCCAGATGTCTATCTTCGTAACCAAGGACAGCCTGCACGAGATCAAAGGAGACAGCAAAGCAAGTGGAGAGCAGGGACTGCTGAACCTGGACCCCCAGAAAGTGGTCTTCTATGTAGGCGGCTATCCATCTAACTTCAAGGTAAATGGCTAATTGGTACAGATCTCATGATCCATCATGCTCTCAGAACTTTGTCTCGTTCCCAATTGCCCAGAATGAATTCTTCCCTTACATGTCTGTTGTTAGAAATTTTCTCAGATTGAACTGTGATCGCAGACTATGACATTTTATTGTAGCTGTTTCCCTCGGCACATCATCTCTCTGTTCTTGCTGCTTTTTCTCTGCTGCATTTTACTTAAAGTGGAACTTTAACCATAGCAATTTTATAAAAAAAAGTAATTTTCTTTAGCAAACAACATACATTCTGCATTAAAAATGATCCTACCAGAATTAGTGTGTGCTGTAAATTGCCCCCCAGCATTGTTCCTGTTTCTTCTTGCTGGAGAAGGCCATTTTGCTGAAGCCTAGAGCCCCTGAGCATCAGTAAATCTTTAGGCTGTCAGCTACTAATCAAAATAGAAACCAGTGCAGCGCTAAAACATTACATAGCGTAAAACTGAAGAAATATTGAATAATAAATACTTGTTAGTGATGGTATTAATAAATCAATATTAAGTAATAGTAATAACAAATATAACTGGATAAAGCGCTATGATGGGAGCAATAAAGTAAGTGCAACTGTGAAAGTCTTATAACTAAAAGTGTTCATAAAGTAGTGAAGGCTTCACACAATCAGGTCAGCATACAGTGCTTCAGACGGGTCCTATTGCACAAGTGGTATCCAATAATTCCGTGTGGCTTTATCCATGCAGAAGATTGAAAAAAAAATGCGCACTCACCAGATGCGCATAATTAAAGCGCAATATGTTGAACAAGAATCTGCAGGAAGCCCCCTTTAAATGGACCTGACAGACAGCATGGACCCAGGATCCCTCCTCTGGATATAAGCCTCCTCTGTAGCCATGCTTCCACTGGGATCCTGGGAATCATTAGCAATCCCTAAATGTGGCATCTGTATCAGTCTTCCTTTCCAGGTTCCCCTCCCCTCCGTCCTCACCTGGCGATCTGGCCAGCAACACACCTCCTGTATTAGAGTGCACCCACTCTGGATGAAGGAGCACAGGAGGTACCTTTGGACAGAAGCTTTGTCAGTCTCTCCCCGTATTCAGACCCGGGGTTGGCCACTAGATTTTCGGCAAAGAACCAAAAATGGAGAGCAACTGAGCATGTGCAGAGCAGGGTGAGACAGCGTATTACTGGATTTTAAACAGTATAGACACTTATTTTACATAGCTAAGCAAAACGGGCCAGCCTGAAGTCATCTAGCAAGACTTCATTTTCCAACTAATGCTCCAATTTCTACAGGTCATTACCCAGAACCCTTTGCTCCAGCAAGTCTGCCATTGGAAAATAAATTGAGTTCTATGTTGAGCTCTTTGTGTAAGCTTGGACTGCAGATAGAGAATAATATGAAGTGTGTTTGCTTCCTTTGTAATACAATACTTGATGGCTGAACAACGAAATAAAGTGTGATTAGCTCTTGGCGTATGTTGTCGCCAGGCTCTGCCAATGTCAATACCACAATGTTGTCATCTAATTGCAGCCTCCTGCCTCAATGGATTATCCAAACTTCAAAGGCTGTATAGAAATGGATACCCTCAATGAGAAGCCAATCAGCCTGTATGACTTTGAGAGAACCTTCCAGCTGGACACAACAAAGGATAAACCGTGTGCCAGGTATGTATCTGCACAGTGCCAGTCTGGTTTCAGTGTCCCGTATGGCTGCTGCACACATAGCTACCCACACGGAAGCCGATGTTCCCATACTAACACAAATTCACACCTCACCCGACAATGTCACCTCCTACTATGAGGGCATATAAAGCCAATCTTTATCAAGGGAAATGTACAATATCATTGTTCCTGCTCCCGTCTTTTTATAGTTCTTTTGCTTTACCAGGTCTAAATCTACTGGAGACCCGTGGGTCACTGATGGCTCCTACTTTGATGGAGCTGGCTATGCTCAGGTCAGGCTGGAGAACCTTTCAGGAGTGTCCAAGAGATTTGAGATGGATGTCCGTCTGGTTTCTTATAATGGCATTATCTTCTTTCTGGATGCCGAGGTAAGCAAGTTTATCCATGTATAGCAGCCGAATGTCCTGACATCACAACCGCCTCAATAGACATTACATCACAGATACGAGGGATGCTATATATCAGCCTGAGGAAGCAGCCTGTCCATGAAAGAACAACTCCAGCAAAAACCCTTTATTACTGCTGTCTTAGCAAGTGTTAAGGGTAGGGGCGGACTGACCATTTGGAAACTCGGGCAGTGCCCGAGGGCCCGGGGTCAGTAGGGAGCCCCATGAGATGCCCCTTGTACCTTTTTCATAGGCTTTTTTGAGTTTGGGCAAGGATACAGGGGCCCCATGATCCCCTATTGCCCAGGGGCCCCATGAGTTGTCGCTCCGCCCCTGGTTAAGGGGATATTCCCGCACTTCTTGTCCTGTCTGATACTCATCAAATACAGGATAAGGACAAACACGGTGATAAAAAAAAAATGTTGTTGGTGGCTCTACATGTTTGTCACTGTTTTCAAAACATTAAGATTTTTGACTGGATTGGGGCTTTAACCACTTCCTGTCCGGACACTTTTACCCCCTTCCTGTCCAGGGCAATTTTCAGCTTTCAGCGCTATCTCACTTTGAATGACAATTGCGCGGTCATGCAATACTGTACCCATATCAATTTTTTACCATTTTTTTGAGACAGATAAAGCTTTATTTTGGTGGTATTTATTCAATGGGATTTTTATTTTTTTTACTATGTAAATGAAAAAGTCCAAAATTTTTTAAAAAAAGTGTTTTTTTAAATAAAATTTTGCAAATAAATAATATTTCATCATAAATCTTGGCCAAAATGTATTCCGTTATTTTTTTAGTAAAAAAAAAATCCAAATTAGTTTATAACCAAAAATTATAATTTTTAAACATTTTTGTTTACATTTTTATTTTATTTTTTTTATATTATTATTTTTTACTTTTATTTTATGTTTACATACTGTCACCCTAGCAGTACAGTGTCACCATGGTGATACTGTACTACTTGTGGGGGGTGATGAAGATTTTTTTTTTTTTTACACTGATTGCTTTTATACCCATATAGGATGTAACAGCAATCATTTCTCCTTCTCTCTGGCTGCATTCTTGCAGTCATTGAGAAGTACTGAGTGAGCTGTGATTGGTCACAGCTTGTCACATGGTACAAGGCTGTTGTGAATAGCCTTGTACCATGTGACCTCTGTGATCATTCACAGATTTCACACGTAGTAAGCAATGATGTCACAAGTGACATCTTGCTTACTACTTTGCATGTGATCACTGATACGCCAATGAGTTCACAAATGTTCGGGACCTCGTACAGAGGTCCCGTCCGACGATCGGTGTTTCACTGTGACCGGAGGACACAGCGGGCACCGGATCACGGTGGTGCGCGCTCCCAGGGAGCGCGCACAGCTAGAAAAGGCGGGTGCCGTTTATAAACGGCAACCCGCCCCTGGACTGCCACTGCCCTGCCATTTATCAACAGCAGGCGGACGGCAAGAGGTTAAATGGAGCCTTTATTAATCATTGTCAATGGCTAATTCTAAATCAGTAGGGCAGTGGTATGTGCGCAAGGGTTGCACCAAAACTGTTTTTTTATTGGCAAGTACTCACCGATTACTGATACCTTTGCAGTGCAGTTTGAGCCCATACAAAATAAATGGGCTCCAATCACAGTGCAAAGAATCGCATGGGATTGAACAGGAATGTGGTGCAATTCCTGTCTGAAGCACATGCGGTTTCCCTGTGGTTGCAGTGCGGTTTGAGCCATACAAAATGGCTCAAATCGCACCCACAGGGAAACCACATGTGTTTTGGACAAGAATCACATCACATTCCTGTTCAAATCACAGGCAGTTCCTTTCAGTGTGATTTCAGCCCATTCATTTTGTATGGGCTCAACTCACACAGCAAAGGTATCGGTTTCAGGTATCAGAGCATTTGCACGAGTACAAGTATTCATGTGAATGCTTAGTATCGGCTATTGGTGCAACCCTAATATTGAAAACACTCGCATATATACCCATTGAAGTGACTGGCCTCAAGTGATACACAGAGGTGAAACAAATCCTCCTACATAGGTTGTACCTGTTTATCTGCAGTATTCTCTTCTAAGACACACAGACCAAAAAATGATTCTCAGCTCAAGCAGCAGGGTGTGGGGATCTGAAATCTCACAGTGCAGATCTCAGTGACGGGAGCTCTAAGCCCTGATTGGAAGGAGGGGGCACACCCCCTCTTCACAGTACACAGAGAACATGCTAAGCTAAGGATATGAATCACAGGCTGTGTGCTGGAGCTCTCCCCTCTGTCATCAGTTGTCTCTTGGAGTCAGGAAAACCTGTCAGAAATGATAATAACAGAGGAACAGGGCAGCAGAGAGAAATCACACTCACTGCTTTGGATAGAGATAAGTACACATTATAGAAGGATGTGCTTTGTTCATATTTCATGCCTGAAGTTTACATCCACTTTAAGATATTTCTTCTTTTGATTCTTTTAGGACCAATTTTTATGCCTTGCGGCTCAGGAGGGGAAATTAACCCTTTATTACAATGTTGGAAGTGGCACAGAGAAAGCCAAGTCCATGGAATCCACCCAGCTGTTTGTAAGCAGTTCCAGCACCAAAGCGGTAAGATGTCCCTTAAAATGATCTGAAAAATTTGAGAGTTTTCTGTTGGCTGTACAATGAGAATATCTGATGTTTTATCTGCTAATACCATGGTGGGGCTTCTCTTGCAGATACAAGTTATCTTGGCCTTTAAGAAAAAAATCTTTGTACGCTTGGAGAGAACGACTGTTTACACAGTGGAGTATGATGGAGGCAATTTAGAGACCTCCCAATACTTCTACCTTGGAGGTCTTCCATCAGAGAAGATCCCGGAAAGGTGAGTGTGAATCAGACCCTCAACTTAGATTATACTACTATCAGGGGCGGACTGACAACTCATGGGGCCCCCGGGCAATAGGGGATCATGGGGCCCCTGTGTCCTTGCCCAAACTCAAAAAAGCCTATGAAAAAGGTACCAGGGGCATCTCATGGGGCCCCCTACTGACCTCGGGCCCTCGGGCAGTGACCGAGTTTCCAAATGGTCAGTCCGCCCCTGACTACTATTAATAGGCCCTCAACATTTAATCATCTATACTGTAAAGGCAACATAAAGCCCAACAGCAAACATCTTGTTTTCTAATTCTGGGTAGTATGTGGACGTCTAGTTGATGCTGTCTTTGTCACTGAATGACAGGGGGACCCCAGAGCAGGAAGTGAGGGTAAATCTGGACTTTGATTGTAAAACAAACTTTAGAGCTTTAACATGTAAGGGGGAATTTTCACGTTTACATCGTTGAGTTTGTGCTCCTTCAGTTTGGTTCTGTTTGGCTTTGTGTTTATGAGCTTTGTGACAATCCTCCCAAGGTTGTGCGTTCTGTTTCTTGGAAGAAGCATGTAGATGGTTTCACTTCTCCTGTATGATAGATGCAGATACTTGGCTATGCTCTGGCTTCAGGAACATCCTCCAAAGATGCAGCACTGGGGACTTCACTTGTCAGTTTGCATTTACCGTATTCCATCTTATGCCTTTCATCAAGAAGGTGCAGCTTCTACTTGAGGAAAGGTCAGGATGGACTGGAAATGTTGTACTTGTTAATGTGGAGTGCTGTTAAGGTCATACGGTTCATGGATTTGTTTTGATGCACACAAGGAGAATTAAAGGAATATAATAATTTCAAAATGGCAGGTGAAGCGGGTTCTTTGGTTGATTCTTCTGGGTGAGCCTTGGAAGAGCCTGAGGTGTTGGACTTTTGCACACTTTGTATTATTTGGATGAGGTGTGCAGTCTCTCAGGTCTGAGATAATCTGGCTTTGGAAAGGCATGGAGCTTTCTAGTAGCATCCAGTGCTTAGCCAAGCATGAGTGAGCACTCACACCAGCATCCACCATAATGAACAATTGGACTCTTCTAACTTTAATTTACAATGGTGTTTAGAGCAGACACAGCTGGCCATATTTCCTAAGGAAGACCTGCCATTGACAGTCTGTGCTGCCCATATCAACCAATCAGATTCTACTTTTGCTCTTCCACATCACTCCAAAAGATTGGGTTTGCTACTGCACACATCAGCGCCTGTCTGAAAGGGTTCACAAACTCTGATAGATAAGGCTCGGTGGGAAAGTCTGAATCATTTATATCACACTGGATGAGTTGACATCGATTTCACAGCACTCTGGGCGATACCCTACTTCCATTTCATGACCTTAAAGTGGTTTCATTAGAGGGTTCTTGGCTCCCCATGCTGACTTGTCACCTATAATGTGTAATCTTGACCCTGTGACAGCGCACCATTAGATGACCAGTGCTGTGAGCGGCTGTGGGACTTTATACTGTGATCTTTAGTCTGAGAGTATTGCCTGAGGCAACATGTCTTGAAAACAGCAGCTCACAGCCTGGTAGGAGGGGGTCAGCATGGGGTCTGCATCACAGCATGAGCCCAGTGAGAGTTATTGTACTTGCTTTAAAACAGAGTAAAAAATTGAGGAAATTGGTTTATTGATCAAAGCAGACCTGAGAATTTCTAAATAAGGAGGATTAGCGCAGCATCATCCTACTGTAGATCCCCAGAAGGCCCCATGATCTGCAGAAGCATTTCATTAACTGTATCTATTTATTTTCTGGCAGTCTAAAGGATTTTTTCCCAACCGGAGGGTCCATCAGAGGCTGTATGAAGGGGCTCAAAGCATTGGGCAAATACGTGGACTTAAAGCGTATGAATACAACTGGTATCAGCTATGGCTGCACCACAGACCTGCTGGTAAGTGACATCCCGGGGACCTATTTCATGATAATGCAGTGCCAGCATGGCATGCCTTCTGTAGGGACTCCTAATAACCAATCTACTTCCATCTTCTCTTGGTTAGACTTCAGTAGACTGGGATCTAGCTGTTATGATTTGCCATTCTCTGCATCCCTTGATTGCTCTGTATATAAACCCTATAGTGAAGTGGCGAGCGGGTGACCAGATATGATTATTGCACCACATCCCTTAAAATTGTAAATATTCAATAGAGAAGATGGGACTTTCAGGGTGCATGAACATGAATACCAAACATATTAGAAAGTTATATAATTTTTAATATTGTATTTTTGTAAAAAACACAAGAAAGGTAAAAAATACAGAAACATAAAAACCATTTCAGTACTAAGAGTAAAAGAGAGATTCAAACTTGGTTATGTAATTGTAGTTACTCCCTACATGTTTCGTCCTCATGGGCTTCTTCAGGGGAGATTTTTTGGAGAAATTTCAACCGCCGAGGCAGTCTAAAGGTATATCAAAGGAGAATTATACAATTACCAAACAACTTCTTAGTACTCTTAGTACTGAAATTGTTTTTATGTTTCTGTATTTTTTCCTTTCTTGTGTTTTTTACAAAAATACGAAATAAAAATTATATAACTTTTTAATATGTGTGGTATTCATGTTCATGCACCCTGAAAGTCCCATCTTCTCTATTGAATATTTCCTATTCTAATATAACCCCATAACAATGGTGGGATTAGATGGCTGGGCTCAAGATAATGCAGTTTTTGTTCACTGTGTCTCTTGTTAATGACAGATCGCCAGGTCGGTGCAGTTCCATGGACATGGCTTCCTCAATGTGAACCTGAAGCATGTGCCCAGTTTCCAGGATGACTTTGCTGCAGGTTTTGGGTTCCAGACCAGCCAGCACAATGGACTGATGTATCACCAGTCCAGTGAGGTATGTACATATTGAATAAACTTTCAAAATACTGCAATTATTTCAGCAGATGTAGAAAGGCAACTCCAGCAAAGTAACTGGTGCCTTGGACCTGCACAAAGATTTGTGAAATAACTTACATGCATTTGTATGACCACCCACCCCTATTGTACTGTATTGCTGCAGAACATTAGCAGGGGGAAAACATTTGCAAACCTTTGTAGTTCTGCTCCAAGTAGCTGCTTCTTTTAAAGTGATATTAAAGGCATTAAAAAAAAATTAACAAACATGTCATACTTACCTGCTCTGTGCAGTTGTTTTACACAGAGCAACCCCGATCCTCTTTTTTATGCATCTCCCAATGGCACTTCTGGCCCCTCCCTCCTACCAAGTGCCCCAAGAGCAAGCAGCTTGCTATGGCGGCACCCAAGCATGCTCACTCCTGAGCCAGTGCTTTGCATGTCCATTCCAATGAGGAGGGAGAGTCTCCAAAGAGCTGAGGCTCTCGTGCACATCGCTGGATCTCGATGTGGCTCAGATAAGTATTGGGGGGGGCTGGGTTGGACACAGAAGGTTTTTTATCTTCATACATAGAATGGCATGACGGTAAAAAAAACCCCCCTAGAACCTCTTTACAACCGTTCTTACTAGTCACTATTAACACACTGACAGGGGCATCCCAAGGCTGGTGTGGGGAGAGCAGCCCGCACGGGGTGACACCGACCGCATGGGGTGACACCGGATCCGCTCCACAAAAAGGTAAGTTGTAAAGAAATCCGACAATCCCCGCAGGATGCATCGGATCTGCGGATTTAGCATAATGGATCGGAGTCCAATCCATTATGCTCAATCCGCAGATCCGATCCATCCTGCGGAGGGGGTGTCACCAAGTGTTACCGCACCGGGTGACACCAACCTTAGGGACGCCCCTGCACACTGATGACACCCATCCACCTTGAGCTAACTTACCTCTGTAATTCTACCCGCTACCTCCTCCATCCACCATAACCTGACCACAGGGCTTCTCTCATTGTAAGACTGATTTCCCCTTTCACGTGGTGCTGGCTAACTCAATATAAAGTTACATATTTTACTATGTTGAACACAGATGTGTCCGTTAAGTTCTGCCCTTCAGGAATTCCAGCAGTTATGGATGGCAAACAACACCCCAATCCTGTCCCTGAGCAGCTGTGGGGACAAAAAGTCTTCCCAACCCTAAAGAAAAGACAGTTATAATAGTTCCTAGATAAAGATGTTTTCATACTTAGTAATTGAAATGGGGGGAGGGGGAATTCATTGTAAGAAGAATGCTCAGTCTGTTTTTAAGTTATTATTTTGCCACTTCATTTATGTGTTAGAGAACTGTTGGCGCTATATAAATCCTGTATAATAATTTCACACTTTAGGCACTGTTACAGTAAAGAATCTCTCCGTACTCTAATGGTAAAGTCACCTATCCTGCAACTGATAATCGCCTGTCCATTAAGCATTCAGAAATGTGTAACTTTCCAAATATAATCTGAAAAACACTTATATTGAACCCTGCCCTGTCCTGTCATCTCTCTTTCCAGGAGGGATCCTGTCAGGTGTCAGTGCAGGATGGACATCTCTTAGTGAAGCTCCTCTCCACAGAACTCACCTCTAGAGCACCGTATTCCGATGGAGTGGGACACTACTTGTCTCTTTACAGCAATAAAAAGGAGTAAGTTTATAAAAGGCTCTTGAAACTGGTGCAAGAAATACACGGCATTGCAATGTAATAGGTCTGACTTATTGAGGCGGGGAGAGGGACTGCCGGGGCTCTGATGGCAGAAGCACAGTTCATACATGTCTGTATGTATGTTGGGTTCACTTTAGGGGAAGTAGGGCTGGAAAACCCAACAGGTTCACTTTTCTAGATTGAAGGGGGAGGTTTTGATGCTGAATGTATGTGCGGGCATTACAGTAAATGTCATGGTTATCAAAACCCATTACCACTGTGCAGGGTGCGGCTTTACATAGATGACCAACTACAAGGGAGTCGTCGGTTGTCAGACGGCAGCAGGAGGAGGCGGCAGGATGCGGCAGGTATTGGCCTACTCCTTGGTGGTGCGCCTGATAGTGGTTTACCTGGAAACCTGAGCGGCTGCATCAGTAACGTCTTTGTGAAAAGGTGAGATATGGCCACGATGGGCATCTCCTTCCACCGTTTTCCAATATTCCATTTATCAATAGTCCATTCAGGACCTGATCTAATATGCTGATCCCTATGTTCTCTTTGGCTCTAGTATTACTGGACCTCAGATGGTTCTAGATCTGCAACAGAATCTACGTAGCATGAATGTAACAATGAGCTGCCAGGAGGCGACAGAGCAACGTCCACAAGAGATTCGAGCTCTGCTAAAGAAGGATAAACTGAAAATGAAGGTAAGGGGTTCCTAGGCACCATGAGGATAGTTTGTTTGCTGAATGTTACTAATGTCTGTTATGTACTGTATGTATGTTGGTTAACATGCTGATATGTTGTTCATGTTAGCAGGCTCGACAGAGGAAGCTGGCCTTAATGCATCACCAGAATCAGCTCAATTCATCATGCATGCTTCCCAAAACTGTCAAAGGGGCATTCCAATTTGGAGGTTCCTCTTCCAGCCATCTGGAATTTACAGATCTTCCTGACTTCCGCCAAGAAAGGTGAATAATCAATAAACTATGGTGACATCACAGGAAACAGATTATTCAGGAAAATATGATGATGGAGTTGTATTGTTACAGTGAACTTCTTACCAGGGGCGGACTGACAACTCATGGGGCCCCCAGCAATAGGGGATCATGGGGCCCCTGTGTCCTTGCCCACACTCAAAGCACACCCAAAAAAAGGCTATAAAAGGTACCAGGGGCATTTCATGGGGCCCCCGGCAATAGGGGATCATGGGGCCCCTGTGTCCTTGCCCACACTCAAAGCACACCCAAAAAAGCCTATAAAAGGTACCAGGGGCATTTCATAGGGCCCCCTACTGACCCCGGGCCCTCAGGCAGTGCCCGAGTGCTCGAACGGTCAGTCCGCCCCTGCTTCTTAAATCGAAGTTCTGCATGTTCTGGTGAAGGTGCACCATTACGTCTGCTTACGTCTGTCTGGACACTGGCTGGGTACACACCTCTCAAGAGGTCAACCGAAATCTAAGAAATGGCTGTTATGATGCTGTACATAGAAGTTAGCAGAAAGAGAAAAAAGTATTTTTTAGATTTCGGTTGACTTCTTACTTGTGAGAAGTGTGTACCCAGCCAGTGTCCAGACAGGAAGAGAAAAGATATTGAGTGGTAACATCAGATTATTGATCTACAAGGACTCATCCATGTGTAACAAGTTCTTCTATATTTGTGTCTCATAGGTTCTCCTTTTCAATGGAAGTTCGGCTGAACGCCTCAAATGGGCTTCTCTTTTATGTTGCCAATGAACAAGGAACCTCTTCTATGTCTCTCCAAGTTTTACATGCCAGGTTTGTGATCCTGATGAACATTGATGGAAGGATTCATCGACTGAAGAGTAAAGACAAATACACAGATGGGCTCTGGCACACGGTATGAGGATTCCTTTTTGTGCAGTTATATATTATACAATTTTAAAGTAGTCTTTTCCATAAGCCAAAATGTCCATTTCACCTCAGGTGACACCTTGCAGCAGTCCATGTAAACATTTTTGCTACAGGGGACACATAAATATGTTACATAGCTTTACCCCTTCCCATTTTTTAAATCCAGCTGTGTCGAGCAGTTCCACCGATATGTTCCAAACACAATCCAGTCTGTATCAATCACTTCCACCTATTGTTCCTTTTCCCATTCTGTACCCCTTTTACCGCAAACACTCCAGGGAGACTGGAATGGCTGGGTGCAAACTGGATCTATTTGACTCATCACAAAGAGAGACCTATTGGTAATATCATACTCACCTGTCTGTCCCATATAGACCTATCTATCCATACTGTTTGGCTCTGAGTCTCTCTCAAAGGAAACTTTAGTAAGAAACGCATGGGGACTACCACTGTTGATCTTTTTTAAGAAGTACTAGATGCTTCACCATCAACTTTGAGTCACCAACCCAGAACAAGCATATGGAATAGAAAGTCAGTGCCTTAGAAAGTATTACTGCCGGAGAGTGGCTGGACATTGCACAGCTCAGACAGGGTCTCCAGTCATTGATTCCTGTTAGGGGGAGATACCTATGTGGTTGGGAGAGTGGAGGATTGAATGGGAGTGAAGCAGGTATACATTGCTTTGAATGGAACATGAGCCAGGAACTGTGCAGCCCATGGTGACACCAATGATTCTGTATCTGTAAGCAGAAGCAAGTTTTAAGGTCACGTCTGTTTATCATTTTTGTACATTAGGTTTTCTTTGGGAAAGAGAAGAACAAGCTCCGTCTGGTCATCGATGGCCTGAAAGCGCAGACAGTCGTCATACGCTTGGGATCCACCTTGTCTTTGACCAGTCCAGTATATGTTGGAGGAGTCCCTGCACTGAGAAACCTTCCAGACAGCATGGTAAGTAATGGATAAAGGACACTATGGATGAAAATTGTTAATATTATATTATGGGGCTCTTCAAGTATTCAAATATTAAGCACCAAAATAGTGTGATTTTCCATATTTAGATTAGCTGTCTTTTTCGTGACGTTTCCATTTCCATCTGTTTCAGGACGGTGCACTGAATGGTTTCCGGGGCTGCCTGAGAGATCTGAAGATGAATGGGAAAGCCATGGGTGCTCCAGGGAGAGTTGTGGGGGTCACTCCTTGCTTTGAAGGGTTCACAGAATCTGGATTGTTCTTCTCGGATGGAGGATTCCTCAGATTGGGTATACTGTATAGTGTTTTCTAGAAGCTCATTTATAGAGACCTGTTCAGATCAAGGTTGCCAGCACATACCTTTAATTATTGAATTGTAAAGGAACCCATTATTTCTGCAATTAAAGGCATGAGCTGAAAACTTTATGTAAAAATAAAAATAATGTAAAATTGTGGATTCTTGTTAACACAATGTTTGGACACATGTCAAGAGTTATAGAGTTCAATGAGATCCTTTTGTTTTGTGGATGTCAAGGCAAAAATGATAATCTCAAGACCTTAGTTATATTCCCTCTAATATCTGTCCTATCCAGGGGCGGACTGACAACTCATGGGGCCCCCGGGCAAGAGGGGATCATGGGTCCCCTGTGTCCTCGCCCACACTCAAACCACACCCAAAAAAAGCCTATGAAAGGTACCAGGGGCATCTCATGGGGCCCCCTACTGACCCCGGGCAGTGCCTGAGTTCCCAAATGGTCAGTCTGCCCCTGGTCCTATCTTACCTTTATAGCTGCACCCCTCCCCCCTGAAATCATTGTAATACTACCTACCAAGCTGCTCTTTAGTCATCTCTACTGCTGTCTGGATAGTGGGATATCAGCATTACAATGATGAGGCCATCCCTGTGTTCTTCCCTCCTGTAAGCATGTTCAGCATCCAACTAACAAGTATTGCACCAAACAGAACCCTGATTGGCCTCTGGTGCTGCCCTTTCCCCTCCCAGTCTGAGGGCTGTTGTATGGGGATAGCAGAAGGCTAATATCTGGACACATGAAGGTACTTACACTAGGTGTATATAAGATACATTTATCAATGGGTACATAAATGGATTAACATTTGCCTGGATGTTTCCTTGAAGTATCCTGGAAAGAGAGTCTCACTCTGAATGCTGCAACTCTCCTCCAGCGAGGAAGAGATCATTAAGAGTCTGTATAAGAACAACCAAGTGATTGTGTCCTTCAATATGAAACCATTCTAGAAACACTCATTTTTAATGGCCTGTCTCTTTTCTCTTAGAACTGTCTAGTATTTGCCTTTTGACCAGCTCAGGTCATATTTTTTTTCATTCTGTTTGTGGTCAGACTTGTTTCACACACCTTTTCCTGTGTCCCAGGGGACCTGATTGACCTGAGGTCGGATCTGGAGCTGAAGTTAGAGGTGCGGCCCATGCACCCCTTTGGTCTTATATTCCACATACACTCTGAGAATGGCAACTCCATCAGTGTGTCTGCCGCTGATAAAAAGGTATTCCATTTATTGGTATTATATTTTATTAGTGCAGTCCCATGACAAAAGCAATTGTTGTGTGAATACTAACCACACCGCTAGTGAATTGAAACTCTAGTCAGTTTTTAGTTTTGCACACAGCTCTGGTATGGTTAGCACCCCTGTCAGTTTTATCATTGTCTGTGCCTCACATCCCTCCTTGCTTGCCAGGAACTGGGAAGAAATCTCCCCTGTGAGGACAGAGATGGCAATAGAGACCTACCTGACAGAGGTTAGGCAATTACATAGTTAGTCTGCCTGAAAAAAGACAAAAGTCCATCCAGTTCAACCTTAAAAAAAAAGTTATAACCTACACCCACAGTTGATACAGAGGAAGGCAAAAAAAACTAGCAAAGCATGATCCAGTTCCTTCCTGATCTCCCGAGAGTCAATCGGATATTCCCTGGATCAACTTTACCTATAAATGTTATATCCAGTTATATTCTGTGTATCTAAGAAAGAATCCAGGACTTTTTTAAAGCAATCCACTGAGCTGGCCAGAACCAACTCCTGAGGGAGTCTATTCAACGTTTTCACAGCTCTCACTGTGAAGAAACCTTTCCGTATTTGGAGATTAAATCTCTTTTCCTCCAGACGTAAAGAGTGCCCCCTTGTCCTCTGTGATGACCTCAGGGTGAGTATCTCTACACCGAGTTCACTATATGAACCACTGATGTATTTATACATTTATAGGAAGAAGATCAGCATGGCAAGCAGGCAGCTAGCAATTCCCATGAAACAGTCAGCCTCCATGCTTCAGCTTTTCAGTGTGACGTTTTATTGTTTTCTGTTCCAGGTCACTCTAGTTCTAACGGATGAACGAGGCAAACACAGCACAGAGGTGAACCTGCAGCAGCCTCTGTGTGACGGGCAGTGGCACACCATAGCCGGTCAGTATAGACTGAGGCCCATGGGAGGAGAAAGGGGAGATTTACAAAGTTTCAGATTGCAAATGTATGTCTGTGAAGGTTCCTCATGGAATATCTCCAGGTCATGATATATCTAGTTGTCACCTTTAACTAGATTTTTTAATCTCAGAGAAGTTTTGAAGCTTCTCAGCGCCACTTTTCAGTTCTGAAGAGTTTCAGGAAGACACCTCAACATTTATAAACACACAGGTAGAACCTTGATCCAGTCATGGAATGTGTCGATGTTGATTGTCCAAGAACAGGATGGGAGGTGTGAAAGTTGTGGAACTACCCTGTTCTAGTTGTATAATCCTACCCCTGCTGATAGGAAGTCTGCTACACATGTTATTCCTTCGATTTCATATGGCTGAAGGAGAGAATTGTTGTCAAATTGCCGGGGTAGAGTTAAAACTTTGTGGTGTCAAAGGCGCATGCTCAGGGATGTTTGCTCCATTTTGACGTAGATGGCCTCTTTTACTCCTCTTGAGACCAGTTGTCCTCTCTGTCCAAAGTGTTCACATCACTGTCCCCGAAGGAATATCCCTCTTCCTCAAAGTGTAGGAAGACTGCTGAGTCCTGGCCTGTAGAATTTCCCTTCCTATGTTGGACCATTCAATTCTAGAGCGGTCGTTTCATCTCCCCAGTGTAGAGGTCTATGCATTCCTCACTGCACTGTATGTACTAAATTACTTCACTTGATGCTCATTGGAAATGAAGAAGTGGTGGCTTGGAGAAACTATAAAACATCTTCAACAGAAAAATAGGACTACTACTGGCTTTGCAAAATGTATGTATAGAATTCGCAAAGAGGGAGAGATTTTTGTTGTAAACTACAGAGAGCCGAGGTCAATCTTCTGCGCTAGAGGATTGACACATCTAAATTTTACTCCGCAGAGGAGCTCATTAGGAAAGTTGACCAGGAACTGAAAAGGAATAATTGGGCGCTGCAGTTCCATGACATAGCTGACATCTTCCTTCTCATTGTTCTAGTACAGGGGTCTCCAAACTGCGGCCTGTGGGCTTTATGTGGCCCTTTGCTAGTCTTTATCCGGCCCTTGGGGCACTATTCCTCCCAATGATATGAAACCATATTCCTCCCTCTGACACCAACAATGGGGCACTATTGATAACATTTATGTGGTACTATTCCTCCCATTAATATCAATGATGGGGCACTACTCTTCCCCCTACTGACCATCATCCCTGAGGCCATGTTTACTTTCACTGATGCTGGGTCCAAAACATTTTCTACCCTCACTGGGCACACTCCGGCCCTCTTAAAGTCCATAAACCGGCCCTTTGTTTAAAAAAGTTTGGAGACCCCTGCTCTAGTACATTCTAGCTTTATTGACAAGCTGTGTTGTACTTCTAGTACATTCTAGCTTTATTGACAAGCTGTGTTGTACTTCTAGTACATTCTAGCTTTATTGACAAGCTGTGTTGTACTTCTAGTACATTCTAGCTTTATTGACAAGCTGTGTTGTACTTCTAGTACATTCTAGCTTTATTGACATGCTGTGCTGTACTTCTAGTACATTCTAGCTTTATTGACAAGCTGTGTTGTACTTCTAGTACATTCTAGCTTTATTGACAAGCTGTGCTGTACTTCTAGTAAATTCTAGCTTTATTGACATGCTGTGCTGTACTTCTAGTACATTCTAGCTTTATTGACAAGTTGTTTTGTACTTCTAGTACATTCTAGCTTTATTGACAAGCTGTGTTGTACTTCTAGTACATTCTAGCTTTATTGACAAGCTGTGTTGTACTTCTAGTACATTCTAGCTTTATTGACATGCTGTGCTGTACTTCTAGTACATTCTAGCTTTATTGACAAGCTGTGTTGTACTTCTAGTACATTCTAGCTTTATTGACAAGCTGTGCTGTACTTCTAGTAAATTCTAGCTTTATTGACATGCTGTGCTGTACTTCTAGTACATTCTAGCTTTATTGACAAGTTGTTTTGTACTTCTAGTACATTCTAGCTTTATTGACAAGCTGTGTTGTACTTCTAGTACATTCTAGCTTTATTGACATGCTGTGCTGTACTTCTAGTACATTCTAGCTTTATTGACAAGTTGTTTTGTACTTCTAGTACATTCTAGCTTTATTGACAAGCTGTGCTGTACTTCTAGTAAATTCTAGCTTTATTGACAAGCTGTGCTGTACTTCTAGTACATTCTAGCTTTATTGACAAGCTGTGTTGTACTTCTAGTACATTCTAGCTTCATTGACAAGCTGTGTTGTACTTCTAGTATATTCTAGCTTTATTGACAAGCTGTGTTGTACTTCTAGTACATTCTAGCTTTATTGACATGCTGTGCTGTACTTCTAGTACATTCTAGCTTTATTGACAAGCTGTGTTGTACTTCTAGTATATTCTAGCTTTATTGACAAGTTGTGTTGTACTTCTAGTACATTCTAGCTTTATTGAAAAGCTGTGCTGTACTTCTAGTATATTCTAGCTTTATTGACATGCTGTGCTGTACGTCTAGTACATTCTAGCTTTATTGCCAAGTTGTTTTGTACTTCTAGTACATTCTAGCTTTATTGACATGCTGTGCTGTACTTCTAGTACATTCTAGCTTTATTGACATGCTGTGCTGTACTTCTAGTACATTCTAGTTTTATACTTCTAGTACATTCTAGCTTTATTGACATGCTGTGCTGTACGTCTAGTACATTCTAGCTTTATTGACAAGTTGTTTTGTACTTCTAGTATATTCTAGCTTTATTGACATGCTGTGCTGTATGTCTAGTACATTCTAGCTTTATTGACATGCTGTGCTGTACTTCTAGTACATTCTAGCTTTATACTTCTAGTACATTCTAGCTTTATTGACAAGCTGTGTTACACATCCTGTAAATATGCTGTGATTGGTGGAACAGAGGGGATATTGCGGAATTTGTACTACACAGCACCTGGGTCTCCCTGTATGGCTGTTCAGTGTCTCCTTTCCTCTCTCCCCTCTGCAGTGACCAAAGGCAGTAATGTCATCCAGCTGGACGTGGACACAGAAGGAAGCCACTTGGTGGGAGTCAGTCCGTCCTCCCACATCCACAGTCATGGGACCCTGTTTGTGGGCGGAGTTCCCGGTAAGTACTGTAAATGGATTGTGCGTTTGTAGTTGCTGCATTATATGCGGTGTCTGAGCCACACAAGGACTCGCATTACGTTTTATGAAAGGGTATTCCACAAACACTTTGCAAGAGGACTCTTTTTGCTGCATAAAAGGCCACTACAAAGTTTGAGCCATCATGCAGATCACTTATATTTAAACACAGCATCAAATCACCCTATAGTGACCCAGAAAAAGTTATTCACCTCCTCCCTTGAAGGCTAATTGAACAAGATAATGAAACTTTTCCCTAAAACAAATAAATAACAGAAAAATAAACAAAAAGATAAAATAAACCCACATAAAGATATAAAACCATAAAAAAAATTGTCCCAAAAATTCAAAAAGTACAAAAATAATCAATAATCCAAAAAAATAATAATCCAAAAAAATATTAATCCAAAAAAATATAATAATCCCCACAGGTGTAAATAATACTTTTCTTTCTTCTTTCATCAAACACTCCTTCTCAATATCCGCAAATCCTGATGACAGTACACCTCAAAAAGAAAAAACTTGACATAGTGTCATACCTTTTACATAATACAACACACGTGCCACACAGCATGCAAAATCCTTTATAAATGTGTATACTCTATACACATGCAAATATTCTATAGTGAATATAGATATAAGTGTAACACACTCATATAAAAAAGTGTCAAAAACACCATGTGTAAAAACAACTCCCAATTAACACTGCAAGTGTGTATCTCAGTGATCCCCTGAACCCAAAACAACACTCTCCAACTCATATGCTGATGGGTAATTACCCTCTATCAAAAACATCAAGGCAGGACACCACTCTGGGTTAATTTCTCCTCAGAACGATTTTATCCAATGCTAGGGTTTTTTCTTCCATTCTCAAGAAAATCCACAGTCACAGATAGTCTATAACATATCCTCCTTTATTAGTAACTCACATAGAATCTGGGTGAAAACAGCTCCTCCTCACAGGGATACAAGTGTGGACAGATTCAGGGAAACATTGGCCACATGTTCCCACTTCCAAGATGGCCGCGATCGCACTTCCGGTCAATGTCGATACGTCTGACGTCACGTGTCCCTGACGCGTTTCGTCACTTCCTATGACTTTTTCAGAAGGGTAAGGACGTCTGCGCATCGACTCCTTATGTACCGCCCTTCATACACTAACGGCACGCTCCATGCTCAAATTTTAAGAAAGATTGGTTACTAATTTTTTTTTTAATCATATATATAGATTAGGAAAACGAAACTTGTATTGAGCTTCTCCAATTGGTGAAAGTCCTTACACTGAGTTGTGTTATGATGTAATTAATGATGTGATTTTCCTATGTTCCGCCATTGTATGCCCAGACATTTGAATCTCCCTTCCCTCGCTTCTTTCAGCGACACTTCGCAGCTCAGAAGTCTTATCACCTCCATACCATGGCTGTATGAGAAACCTCAGCATGAATCGAAAGCTTGCCAACGTCTCGAAGTCTGGAACGTTCTCAGGATCTTCTGGTGTCAACGTCTGTCCAGCGCTCTGAGTAAAGGACAAATTGTCATGTGACTGCTAGCGTCTAATGGGCAGACACCACTACACTGTGCCAGTAACAGGAGAGGAAAGAGGACCTGTTCTAGCCTTTCCCCATCTCCTAGAATCATGGGTGCTTTCTTTGCGGTTAGACAACAGAACTAATCATCTTCCACAGACTTCACAACACTTCCCCACCTACTTACAACTGGATCTCCTGTGGTCTTCCTGTAACTGTTAGAGACTCATTTCCTGTCCGGGGTCACTGTGGTAATCTTTACTGGCAGAGCTTCACCACTGATCACTTGCCAGCCTTGTCACGAGTCTATCAGTCCTGTACATTGCTGTAAGTATTCGCTCGTAGATGTTACTGATTATGGGCTCTGACAGGTTTACTATTTGTGTTCGGGAGCTTAACATTTCTCTAAAGCCAAAACTTTGTTTTTTTTTATTTTGGTTAGAGCAGGAAGAGTAAAACCTGTAATTTCCCCCCCCTTGCCATCGGTGTCCCTTTCCAAGAATATCCCTTCACTTCCTGTCCTGTAGTCCCAACAGGAAGTGAGAGGAAATCCCTCTGAACGTTGTCATCAGAACAATTCGATCATTTTGCCTCTATTCCTGTTCTAGTGGAAGCTGAACATTTTGAATTTTCCTTTAGTTTCAGTGAACTGCCCCAGGCACAGACTGCAATAAAAACCTGACAGGGGTTCAAAACCCCTCACCATATCCTGTACAAAAAAAAAAAAGTTTTGGATTTGGATGATCAACATGAAAACTTTCTGAATGTGACTGAACTCTTTCCCGTGCGGTAATCAGATTAGTTTGAGATCTGTTTGTCTTTTAAAACATTTAAAGTGTAACTCCAGTCAAGTGTTTTTTTGGGTAGAGAGAATGGAAATTTCTGTCCAGCCCCCCAAATGGGGAGAAGCGGCTCACAGATCTGACAGAGGCTCTGACCCTTCCCCCTCCTCTATACAAAACAAAATGCTTGGCTGGAGTTGGGCTTTAAGTTCTACCTGTAAGGGAAGCTATGTATTAGTGAGGATACATTTAAGTTATTGTAACATTTACCTGACAGTAATTGTTTCTCTGTACGTTTCTGTTGTATTGCTGGTCCAGACTTTAAAATACAATTTGTAATTGTCATCTTTCCTGGAATGTCATTGGCTTCCATGCTTTAGCAACTAATGGGATAAAACTGGTTAGCCTGATGGAACTCTATTGCGGCATTTTGCCAAACCCGTCCTCAGGTCCCACCAACAGTTTGTGCTATTAAAGGTTATATCCATGTATGGAGGTGAGAATGTTATTGTCTGCAGTGAGAATTCATCACCTCTGGGAACAGTCGGAATACATGAACCCTAATGAGAGCTCTGAGAAATATTGGTCTGTCTCCTGCCAGGTCACACTCTACCCAGGATTAGAGCAGTGAAGTGCAGTCACTGTGCAGAACCACTAAGGCCCATGTTACACGTGAGATCCAGTCACTGGTGACAGCAATCCTACAAAGTGCAGATTAAGGCGTTTCATGGTGTCACTCTGTCACTGTTAGAAAAGCTGCAGAACCTCTTTGGCCAGTAATGGAGAGACACCATTTTCATTCAGCCAACACCCTCACCCCTTAGTCACAGCACATCCCTCTTTCCCACCAACCTCAACCTTGGTCACAGCAACCCCTCCCAACCCCTCCTGTTCCCTCCCAACCCCTCATTCACAGCCATCTCACCCTGTGATCACAGTGCATCCCTCTTTCCCACCAACCTCAACCTTGGTCACAGCATGTTCTGTTCCCTCCCAACCCCTCATTCACAGCCATCTCACCCTGTGATCACAGTGCATCCCTCTTTCCCACCTACCTTGCCCACTGAACACAGGGCATCCCTCCCTCCTCACCCCCCTGGACACCAGGTATCCCTTCCCCCACCCAGTCACAAGGCATCCCCCCCCCCCTCCTCACTGCATGGACACAAGGGGGGAATCCCCCCCCCTTCCCCAACACATGGCATCCCTCCATCCTCACCCCACTGGACACCCCCCCCCCACCCAGTCAAAGGGCATCTCTCCCGCCTCACCCCCCTGGACATCAGGCATCCCTTCCCCCACCCAGTCACAGGGCATCCCCCTCCTCAACGCATGAACACAAGGGGGAATCCCTTCCTCCCCCCCAACACAGGGCATCCCTCCATCCTCACCCCACTGGACACCAGCCCCCCACCCGCCCTGGACACCAGGCATTCCTCCCCAGCCACCCAGTCACAGGGCATCCCCCTCCTCACCACATGAACAAAGGTGGAATCCCTTCCTCCCCCCCAACACAGGGCATCCCTCCATCCTCACCCCACTGGACACCAGACAACCCCCCACCCAGTCAAAGGGCATCTTTCCCTCCTCACCCCCCCTGGACACCAGGCATTCCTCCCCACCCACCCAGTCACAGGGCATCCCCTTTCCTCACCAGATGGACACAGGGAATTTTTTAATTTTCTAATTTTGTCCCACAAAAGTGGTGTCACCCTTTAAAGGCTAAGGTCACCTTTAGGAGACCTCTTTAATAAAAGTGGCCATGCAGACAAGGGGCCCCTGTAGCTAAAATCAAACCATTCACATTTATAAAATGCTGAGTAGCAAAGTGCCATACCTGTAGGCCATTTTCTGTAGCACTGATTCCTGGCTCAATAATCCCAGTTGTTGCCATTCCCATCCTGTCTAGTTTCCAGGACACTCCAGCCGTTAGCCATTCATCCCAAGTACCACACCAGGAGCAGGCATCTCTGTGTACAAAGCCACTCTATGGTACAATAGGGGAAGGAGACTGGCCAGAAGGGGAAGAGACATGGCAGCAGCTGGTTTGAGATGTATGTTATTTCTGATGTGAATTGACGTACTTCTGAAATTGGATGGACAGCCCCCTTATATATAAAGGGATGGCAGTAGCCTAGTGGATGTGACCTGTACCTGGGTTCTGTAGGTCCGGAGATAACTATGTTCGACTTTTTTTTTTCTGTTTGTTCTTTCCCTTGTATTTCTGAAACAAGAGCACCTTAGTGGTTGAGCAAAGGTGGTGGCTCAGGGGGTTAGAGTTTGGTCTGGTCTGCTGGAGACCTGAGTTCAAATCCCTCTGAGGGAAGGCCTTGTATGTCCCAGGTGCTGCGTGGTGCCTGAATCCCCTGATGGTGAGATGGGGGGAAATGTTTCGGACCCATTACCTTGTCCCACCATTGGAGGGTTCAGGCGCTGTGCGGGAATGAATATATATGGGTGAGGCCAAGAAAAACCTAAGTCCCTGCTTTTTGAATGGGCTGCCCCGGTAAGACAGCCCATTCTATTTATATATGTTGCAGTGATGTCACAGACCGTGGACCAAGGAGGGGGGTGTCCACAACCTAATGTGATGCCCACACATGTTACAGGTCTGTGGGGACCTGGGACTGGAGCGTTGTCCATGGCCTCCAAGCTTTCACTCAGGGATTTGAGCTTGGGGTCTACAGTGCTTTCACAGTATTGCCCTTGGAGTCTACAGCACACGCCCTCGGGGTCTACAGTGCTTTCACAGTATTGCCCTTGGAGTCTACAGCACATGCCCTCGGGGTCTACAGTGCTTTCAGGTATTTGCCCTTTGGGGGTCTACAAGCACTTTCAAGGATTTGAACTCGGGTCTACAGCGCCCTGGGTCAACACTCTTATCCTCTGAGCTACTCGCCTCTGCTCAATGACTTGTGTGTTAATTCTTCTATTTCAGGAGTATAACGTCATTACATCCAAAAAGGTAAACCAAGATTCGAACCTGCAGCTTAGAAACTGCCTCTGGGCTATGGCCTGGGTGATAAACCCCTGAGCCACCCAGGCCTTTGCAACTCCATGTGCTCAATCAAGACTTACTAAGCAAAATGTGATCGCTAACTCTTACAAATCCAAATAGATTAGCTGGGATTTGAACCAGCAACTTTGAAATTCCTACTAAGCTGTAGGTTGGCTGCTGAACCTCTATGCCATAGAAAAGCTCCAACTAGGTTTTTAGCAGCCAGCCCTTTGAACATCAAGACATAGTAAATCAATACTTAGTTGTTCAATACTTAGTAAATAAAATGATCATTGACTTCACACATTGAATGTTGGGGATGGCTAATGGCATTGGAGCCAGCAAAAGACAGCAATTTATTGTGAATGATATTATATAGCTTCCACCTTCTATAGCTTGCTGATGACTTCTAGAAAATATACCTTTTTCTGTCCACTTATTATGGAGGTCTCTGCAGTGAGTAGAGTCTGCAACATCAATGCTGGAGCACCGACTGGTCTGAAATCTCTTGAGCCAGCACTGGGATTCAAACCCCGGTCCCCAAAAGAAGGAATTGCCCTCATGTGTACTAACCATGTGAGCCATCGGCCAGCCTGGTAAGATGAGGCTTTTACCACTTATATATATTTAGAAATGTCATTCCCCAAAAAGAGGAGGGAGCAGGCAGCTTGTTCCTTCGTTGTTATAATGTGCATCTTCCTCAGACTTTATTTTGAATTCCAGCATTGGCAATATTTTATTCTATTGGCATTGTGCCGATCCCGAGAAATGTCAGCCGGCATATTCACTGGTGGTCCAGAGGAGGCAGTAGTGTGGGAGGTGCTCCATCCTGGTTTGGTCCAATGGCAGGGCTTCACAGCCGCTACCTTCATTCCTCCCATCCAATCACAGCACATCCCTCCCTGGTGGGGTTCAGGCTGTTGGGATATATTTTAAAAAGCCCCAGAACATGTTCTGTAAAAGCAGAGCCAGTTACATCTCTAGGACGATTATTCAGAGGTCTTGGTGCCGTGTTTTTAATAGTGTTAGAAATATGGAGCCAAAAGACGTGTAAGGATGATTGAGCGGTGTGTCACATGGGCCCCGATACCCCATAATCCATACTACTTAACCACTTGCCAACCACCTATAAACTGATACAGGACTGCCGCTTTGTGCAAAATCACTTATATAGTTAGTCTGGCTGAAAAAAGACAAAAGTCCATCCAGTACAACTATAGAAGAAAAAAAAAGTTATAATCCTATACCCACAGATGAGCCAGAAGAAGGTAAACACCCCCCCCCCCGTAAAGCACAATCTAATTTGCTCCTGCAGAGAAAAAAATTCCTCCCTGATCCCCCGAGAGGCAATCGGATATTCCCTGGATCAACTTTACCTATAAATGTTATAGTCTGTGTAGAATTATGTGATTTTGTAGTTATGGGTAGAGGGCACAGTGCTGCCATTGGCTGCAGCGGATGTCAATCCCTAGGTTGGGGCTGGCAATTCTTGGCGTTGGGAGAAGCTGAGAGGGGAGAGATATGTGTAAACAATGATCTCCCTACACAGCAGAGAGAGAGCAGCACACCCCCCTCATAAACCAGCACAGTTAACCCCTTCCTGCCCAGTGCCATCAGTACAGTGTCAGTGTTTTCTATTAGCACTGATCACTGTATTAGTGTCATTGGGGATGTCAGTGGCCATCAGTTTCCTCCCCCCCAGTGCCAGAATACCCACCACAATCCCGCTATAAGTCACTGATCGCCCCCATTACTAGCAAAAACATTCCAGTACATACACCATTTGTAGACACTAGAACTTTCACTTAATTCATTTACATGGATTTGGATATATCTTTTTCCCTTTATTTTAATAGCAAAGACATGGAGCAGAATACTGTTTGGCTTTAATGTTAATGAATATGTTTTAAAGCAAAAAATATAGAATTTTTTTCAAAATGGACAGTCTTTTTGTTTAAAGCACAAAAAGATGATCAAAAGTTATTTGGGGGGGGATAAAAATGTAAATGTATGTAGAGCATTGCATGACCACACAATTGTCAACAGTAACCCAGTAGCACTGTAACGTGGGGGTTGTAAATCCTCTGGAGGGCAAGTGGTTAACATATATAAAAGGTCTGTCCTTCCATGTTCCATGACGCCAACACATCATGGAGAGTTTTCTAGAGCTGCATAGAAAGTGAAGGCTGTAACCCAGCTGGTTGCTACTGGCAGGACGGAGCCCCGGGCATCCTCTGAAGTACCCGTTACAATATATACTGTACATTTCTTAGGATATAATAGTTTGTGGGTAGAGAGTCCTGTGAAGATATTTATTACCATGTCCCCTGATTTTTGTTCTTCCTGTGGTAGTCCTGCGTGAAATATTTGTAATAAAATATTATATATGTGTATTTAAAGTCTATTTCGGTCACCAATCTCACCTCTGCACTTACATGTTAAATGTCTGTGTATACATGCATGTGTATAAATGTTTAAAGCACACAGAACACGCTCTTAACACTTCAATGTATTTTTTAGAGGCAAAAATCTCCAACACATGCAGCCATCTTGTGGGCGGAGCCATTAGGGGTCAGTGACATTACCAGAATTCGGTGACATCCCTGGCTCCTATAGGCAGTTTTCAGCAGTGACCTGGATTGCTGCTGAACACGAAATGCGCGTGACAAAATGGCTGCCTTTTCAGCTCGTCATGGCCACAGTAACCATTACATTTTTCTATTTCTAAAATAAAAGGTAACGCTCGTCTGATTTTAGTTTCCTGATGGAGATGTGTGAATGAAATGGTACAATTTGTCTCTCTAAAATAAACACACTTTCTTGACCGTGTCATGTGTAGTTCTTGTCACAGAAAGCTCTGGAAGTATACACAGGGTGACGGAAGGAACGGCACTAGGCCCGGAAGGAAGGAACGGCACTAGGCCCGGAAGGAAGGAACGGCACTAGGCCCGGAAGGAAGGAACGGCACTAGGCCCGGAAGGAAGGAACGGCACTAGGCCCGGAAGGAAGGAACGGCACTAGGCCCGGAAGGAAGGAACGGCACTAGGCCCGGAAGGAAGGAACGGCACTAGGCCCGGAAGGAAGGAACGGCACTAGGCCCGGAAGGAAGGAACGGCACTAGGCCCGGAAGGAAGGAACGGCACTAGGCCCGGAAGGAAGGAACGGCACTAGGCCCGGAAGGAAGGAACGGCACTAGGCCCGGAAGGAAGGAACGGCACTAGGCCCGGAAGGCCATGTTCCATGTGGGTATGGAGCCAGTCCTGAGCCGTGGTCAGCAGAGAGAAAACGGTTTATTAAACATGGAAAGGACATACAAGTGGGGGGTATAAAGCCAGGCTGAAGCATATCATTCCATTGTGCAGCAAGGAGGAGCCCAGACCTCAGTCTAAACTCATGTCTTCTTCTTCCTCCTTCTTCTCTTTGGAGTCTCTCTCTTTCTGAGAGGAAGTGTTCTGCATGGCCTTGGCAAACGCCTCGATGTCTGTGGAGGAGGAAGAAAAAACAAAAGCGCTTAAAAGCAGATTCACTATATATTTAAAAAATAAAAAAAAAAAATGGTTGCACGTTCTTCAGGTGCAGTTTTGGATGAATAAAGTGCAACTGAAGTCTGTATTTGCATACTAGAGAATGTGAGCACTGAAAGGAATGGAAAGTACACTCACTTTACTGTAGGAGTAAACCTCTCACAATGCTGTAAAATGAGTAGAGGAAGTCCTATTGATCCAGCTAGTCTTACCTCCTTTATTGGCTGCATCCACGGCCTCTGCTGGCAGCCCAAACTGGCTCATCAACGGTCCCAACTGGCAGGAAGCAAGAGCAGCACTGAACATGCTCAGGGCCTGGAACAGAGAAGTGTCATTATGGAACACAGTGCAGCCATTACGGTGAAGTAAATCCATCAAGTTGTCACACACACAAAAAAAAAAGTGGACCTGTACCAGAATGGGCGAGTTTGTAGAATGAACTGAACTGCCAGAGTGGGGTACAGTGTGCGGGGATGGAGGAAGCAGGGGGGACACTTGAGGGATGGAGCGGATTGTGGAGTGTAATGTGCAGGTGGCAGAAGGAATGAGTGACCAGGGCTGAAATTTGGTGGTACTCAAGTCTAGACAATGGTCCAGGCCAGAGTGGAGGAAGGACAGGAAAGCTCCTATGGGGCACTTCCTAGGATGGAAATTTTTATTATGGAGTCTTCTTTGCCAAAGCTCCTAAACCCAACTCCATAAAAGTCTATGTGTCTGTGTACACGAGTTTAGGAGCTGCTGCATTTTAGGTGAGGTTAAACCTCCCTCTCCTTAACACGGACAAATTGCGTTCAGGATAGGAATGACTGCCAACCGTGGGAAAAAAAGCAGCAAAATTGCGGTACCACAGTTGCCACGATTTGCGTTTTCCCGCAGCTGGTGGGCAGGGTAGGCTAATGTACATGGAGCCTAAATGATGAAAATGAAGCGAGTTTTAATGATAGGGGTTGCAGAAATTTCACTTGGAGGTGGGCTTTAAAGTTCACGTATGTATGCTTAGTAACCTGGTTTTGAGCGCCAAATTCCAAAATTAAAAAAAACAGAAAACACACAAAAAAAAAAAAAACCCACAACAAGTGTTAGTCTCTGATCATTCCAGAACCGATGACTCACCTGCTGAAACTGAGGAGAGGTAAGTGTGTTCTGGATCTCCTCTGCTGTTTGCGGCAAGGACTCTCCAGACGGGAGGTAAGGCATTAATCTCTCCTGAACTTCGGGGTTAGCCAGGATGGGCGCCATTATTTCTGGAGTGAGAACACTGGCCAGGTCCACTGTGAACGGTAAAGGAGAAGGACATAGGATACAGGTTTCATCTTTATTACATTGATATTCCACAGGACTTCATGATGTGTATAAAAACGGCTCACATCAAGTCCCTGAAACCAAAGGAGCTGATGGTCTCCCAATACAGATGAGAAGTGCACACTCTCTAGGGCCAATCTGGTAATCTACTAGAATATGATTGGTCATGGGAGTACACCATAGGTTCAAACACCAGGATATCCATCACAATATGCAAGGAAGACATTAACCAACCACTTTAACCCGATGAAGGTGTATTGTAGAATTAATCAGCAAATGTACAGTGTATTTTGCTCATTTAGAGTTTCTCTTAAAAGTCTTCATCTCTCATCTACCAGATACCACAGGAGTTTCCAAAAAAAGTAGAATATTGTAAGCTCAAAAGAGCAGGGCCCTCAATCCCCTCATGTTTTGCATTGTATTGGTATTGTTCTGTCACATGTTCTGTCCCCCTCTGTAATGTACAGCGCTGAGCGAACTATTGGCGCTTTATAAATCCTGTATAATAATAATATTGTTATCTGACGGGGTCAGCCTTGTATAGTAGATCAGCAGACCGCCTGCTATAGATGCCAATACACAAATTTTGGAAGCTTTGGTACACTGGGAAACCCAGTCCTCATCACAGGAGCACTTACCTTGCGGGCCGCCTTCCGCTGTGGCAGGCACATTCATGGTCGCTAGGATGTTCTGCAGGTCACTTAGCTGGATGGGCTGTGTAGGGCTTGTAGCAGCGCTGGCACCATTGCTGGAGCTCACCGCAGGGCTGGGCGTTGCCGCAGGCGCTGAAGCTGGAGCAGCCGGTGTAGTGGTGGTTCTTGTGGAAGACGTAGTGGATGACGGAGTCACTGCTGCCGACTGGCTGCGAGAACTACGGGACAAAAACACTAAAAATGAAATCTTGTATAAAATGAAAGCTGTAGAGGAAACATGTTCCATTGACGATAAAGCCATCACTAAGCTGGAATGCTCTATCTATATTATCAAATCAAAAAGGTGTTTGGCGCTTCCCAATAATTCAGAGTGTAATAAAAAAATATATACGTTTATATGCTGTTAAATATTAAGTAGATGAATATCATGGGCAGCACAGTTTACACAAGAGACTTCTGCAGGGTAAGAAGAGACACAGGTGTACACCGCTCAATAGGTCCGGTCCAGCTGGCCTGTATCTGCTGATGAAGATGACGACCAGGACTGAGAACCGCATGGCAAGGTACACTGAACTGTGCCCACATACACAGGCCCCTGAGATGATGAATATGGTGGTCCTGTCAATGTAGAGAAAATATTCATCTTACCTGGAAGAAGAGCTGCTTGTTGTAGGACCTCCACTGCCCAATAGACTGGCCAATCCTGGACCTGTCAGAGCTCCTAAACCACCTATGAGAGAATGTAGAATGTCAATGTATACATAACTGACACTTCCTGCCAACACAGAAATGCAAATATCAATCAGCTGACAAGACTTCACCTGAGATCAGCCATTTTATTAGGTTAGCTCAGATAAAAGAAATAAATCATTCCACACAGAGCTGATCTAACCGACCCACAAACGTTCGATCTCTAATGGAGAAGTACAATGTAACCGGCTCCACCACCCCTGCAGTAATATGAGCTCAGCTACAAAATGGCCTCTGTTTCTCTTGTGGCTTTCCCCATGAAGTGAACTCAATTATTTCAAGGTCCCACCATCATAACAACCACACGGACACCATTATGTTCCTGTCTAGAGCAGGGATTGACAACATTTCCTTTGAATCTAGGAGCCAGTTAAAAAAAAAAAAAAAAACAAGCTTCACGTGATGCGACAAATGTAATATAATCGCACCACGTTTTAGGCGTCATAGAAAAGAATGGCACCTGAACCTACAATCACAGCAATTCTGCCACGATCCCAAAACGCCCAGGTGTGAATAGAGCCGCCATTTCATACATATGCAATTCTGGATGCGTTTTTAAACTCTCAGATCCACATGACAGGCTAGATATCATGTGTTCCAATTGGGGGGTTCACACAGATGCGATCCAAAAGGTATTGCGTTTTGAGTGCCATTACGAAAAGGGTCCCGTGCGAGTTTGTAGCGGAGCGTTCCAGACTCACAAGTGGTTGAGTGACATGCGGAGATAAGTGTTCATATTGGATTACGATTGACAGGAATTTCTGCATGAAGTCTATGGGAGGCAGTGTGTGAACCCAGGTGCCAGGATGCAATTTCGACCTGGTGCCTAGGATTTGTCGAGCCCTGTTCTAGAGAGCCCTGCTCCGCCTGTCTTAAGAGGCAACCCATATTCTACTGGTTGAACTTGTGTCTTTATTTTCAACCAGATTAACTTGACTAGATTTACCGGAGCTTCTCTTGTTCCCTAGTGCAGGATTCTCCTTCGTTTTGGTTCTTACATCTGTACACCAGCTTTTTAGTGAAGGATCACAAAGCAGAGCTTCACCCAAAAGGAGAAGTTCCACTTTAAGTACTGGTCCCCTGCTCCCCGTGAGGAAATGGCACCTTTGGATAGCGGGAAGGCTTTGGAGCGGGTACTCGATTTCGACAGGTGCATTGCAGTTCGTTGTGTATGGGGCTGTCCCGTGTCCAAAGTCAAAAGCACATACAATGACCTTCAGAACAATGGAAGATGGTGGCCTCATCTGATGAATCAGGTTTACTTTTATATCATATGGACGGCTGGGTGCTTGTGCGCGGTTTACCTGGAGCAGAGATGGGTACTCCAGCTAAACGCACTATGGGAAGGAGGCAAGCTGGCAGAAGCAGATACCACAGCAAGTCTAGTGGAGTCCAGACTTTGATGGTTCAGGGCAGCAAAAAAGGTGGACCTACTCAATATTAGGTGTGTGGTCATAATGTTATGGCGGATTGGTGGAGCTCAGTTTTAATGGCTGAAGTTGGGCAAATAACTTTTTTTTTCTTTATTGTTATTTTCTGTTACATGGGCCAAAACAAACAAACTCGTCTGAATCCCTGCAGATAAGAAGCTATCATCGTGTCCAAACGCTGGACTTGCATTATCAATTGTCACACAGTGTTGGCACTTTCTGCAGTCACAACAATTGGGAACAGGAGGGCAGAGATTGTGCTAATCCGGTGAGCAAAAAGAGCCGCATACTTACCAAGCCCCCCCAGACCAGTGGGCCCAATAAGCTGCATCAGTTGGTTATGGCTCATATTTCCCAGCAGGCTTTGCAGGCCTCCTTCTCCTAGGAGACAAGACAGAGAGCGAGTTCTATCAATCATTTCTCAGGCACAGAGCAATGTAAGGAGGATGTGTAACAGTGCAATAGACAGGCGTTAGTGACCACAATGGGGTGCATTTCCTAGAGGGAAATAGACTGGGCACTTTCCAAGGGCAGCAGCACTCATTTTCCCCAGAGCTTAGTTAATCTGGTGAAGTTTCACTTTGTAAAGAATAACTAATCAGGCGGATGGAAAATGAAATATTACACAGCATTTGTGTTTGTACGATTGGATGTTGGAGATCAGCAGAACTTTACCACATTTACTAAGCTCTGGGGAAGGGAGTGCACCTACACCATCTATTTCCCTTCAGTAAAGCCGCCCCAATGGGGTTTATTTACTAAAGCTGGAGAGTCCAAAATCAGACTCCCTTCTGCATAGAAACCAATCAGCTTCCAGGTTTCATTGCCAAAGCTTCATTGAACAAGCTGAGGTTAGAAGCCGATTGGTTTCTATGCAGAAGGGAGTCTGATTTTGGACTCTCCAGCTTTAGTAAATAAACCCCAATGTGTCTTCTTAGCAGAGAGGTACACCCCTCCTCCATGTAACAAGTCCTGATTCAGTACTGAACTATGACAGATCATTAAGGTAAAGTGGTTGTAAAGGCTCAAGGTGTTTTACCGTCATGCATCCCCCCCCCCCCCAAATACTCACCTAAGCTCCCTCTCAATCCAGCAATGTGCACTGGAGTCTGAACTATCCTGGGACTCCCTCTTCTCATTGGCTGAGACAGAAGCAGGAGCCATTGGCTCCCACAACTGTCAATCATAGCCAGTGAGACGATAGGGGGGCAAGCCGCGGCTCCGTGTGAGAATGGATGTGGAGCAGCGGATGCCCCCATAGCAAGCTGCTTACTGTGGAGGCACCCGACAGGAGGGAGGGGCCAGGAGAGCCTGGCGGGAGACCTGAGAAGGAGGATTTGGGCTGCTCTGTGCAAAACCACTGCACACAACAGGTAAGTATACATGTATTTTTTTTTTTTTAATAAAAAAATAACTAAAAAAGCCTTTAGAATCACTTAAGGGAGTGAAAGACCTACAAAAACAAATTGTTCTGGCTGCTCTAAACTTAAAGTCTGATTGATTGATATGGAGAACGTTCTATTTGCAGACCATGCACAGCATAAAAAATGACTTGGGTGGGGTAAAAAGTCAACTCTGCAATGTGTACGAGTGGTCAACAACCACACGGCCCATTCCACCCACTCCCTTTAATGCAGGGTGTTCCAGGTCCATCCCCAGGGAGTATGTCACAAGGGGTCCTGCACTCATATACAAGGATGAGGAGAACATTGCCAATGTCTTCAGTGCCATTCTCTGCATCAAGGGCTGCTCAACCCCATATAATCACATTACTAACCTGAACACGTCTGAAGAAAATATTAGATGAGCCTTGCCTTCTTATGCCGCTCCTTTGGCATGTGTTTTCTCTAAGAACATGGTGTCACATGGACGTTCTGATCCATAGTATAGTTACAGACACCCCCAACAGTTCTTACAATGTACAACTGGTTTTAAATCAGTCACACAAGGGACACCCAGCTGGTCCCCATCATTATACACATATGTCCTGACACACATACTGATCCTTGTTTTATTGAAGTGGAACACAAAGCAAACACAAAGCAGCATCATGTGCTATTTTCCTGGAGAAAAAAAAAAAGGGAAGAACGGTGAAAACCGCCGGCTGAGATTATTGCTGCGTCCCCAATGGGGAGGTCTGTATGTTGTGTAACCAGGACAGAAATGAGAATTCTTCCATAGGGGGATACAGCCAAAAAGGAAGTAATCTTCTCCCCAATAAATAGTTGATGAGATCTACGACAGGCTATATTTGCGGACAAATAAAATGTAATGGGATATTCACCTCCGAGGGCTGAAAGCTCATGGCCTCCACTGCCGCTTCCACCCAGTGCTCCAGGCATGGGGGGGTTATTGAGATACTCGTTCACCTTGCGGCAGTACTCTTCATCCTTGTCAGTCTTGGGTTCCTAGAAAGGAATAAAATACACAATATTCTTCATCTGCATCAAGCAGAACTCTACAGCGGAAAGACAAATGTGAACAGTAAGACCTAACGAGTTTCTCATTTGAACTTTGCTACACTATACATCAGGAGGGGAACATATTCAGAGCTTGTAGCTTGCGGTGTCCTGCTTTCATCTTAAGGTATGGCCACACTGCTCTTCCCATCCCCCCCCCCCCCTTCAATTCCCATTGCCTGAAACATGATAGGGAGACAGCGCTGTGCAACACAGCAAAGACCAACTGCAGATATTTAAAAGGCGCCATCTTTGAATCAATAAACTGGTAAACTAAAAAAAAAAGGCAATATACTTGTGCTGCCAATCTAGATTTATGTATCACTATGGAGTGCTTGCAGGACAGAGCGTCAGGCGGGTGCACATCCCCCACCCGTCACACCTACTCATGCCATAAGACTTCAGAGAAGATGGCCGCAGGGACCATATATGACGTAAGCCTCCATTAGGAACTACAGTGAAGAGGCAATAAACAAAGCTGCCCAAACACAGGCCACTTCAGACCTCTGTAAGAGCATTTTAGAGTTTAACCCCTCGCCCTCCTGATTTACCCCCCTCTCCCCCTTCCTGACCAGGCCACGGTTTGCGTTACGGCACTGCGTTACTTTAACTGCCAATTGCGCAGTCATGCAACGCTGCACCCAAGTTAAATTTACGTCCTTTTTTCCCCCACAAATTTAGCTTTCTTTCGGTGGCATTTGATCGCCTGTGCAGTTTTTTTTATTGTTTGCGCTATAAAAAAGGAAAAAAAAAAGGAAATTAAAACCTGACAATTTTGAGAAAAAAATATTTTTTGTGACTTCTTGCTATTAAAAAATGTGTCCAGTAGAAAAAAAACAAAAAACAAAAATGGAGTCAAATTTAGGCCAAAATGTATTCTGCTACATGTCTTTGCTAAAAAAAAAAAAAAAAAAAATATAATCTCAATGTGTGTAAATTAGTCGGTTTACATGAAAGTTATAGCATTTAAAAATGGCGGTATACATACTGGCATTTTTTTTCTTTGCAACTAGTAAATGGTGGCAATCAGCGACTTATAGTGGGTCTGCGGCAGACATTCTGAGACTGGGGGGGAACTGACTTCCCCAGTGACACCAATACTGATCACTGTGTTGGTGTCACTGGAGAACGAACTTCCCCAGTGACACCAATACAGTGATCGGTGGTGAAAAAAAAGAAAAAAAGCACTGACGCTGTACTAATGGCACTGGGCAGGAAGGGGTTAACATGAGGGCCGATCAAAGGGTTAACTGTGTGCAGGGAGTGTTTTACTAGGGGGCGGTGCGTGCAAGTTTCACTGTAAGCACACTGCTCTGGATGACTGAGCAGTGTGGCCGAGCAGACAGGGAGGAGGACTGTTTGTTTGTTTACTAACAGTCTTCCTCCCTGTCGGTGATCGGAAATCACTGGGTGCACACGAGTAATTACTGGCCAGGACCCAGTGATTGGCAACCACGGCCGTGAATGGCAGCGCGGGTAGGGTGCACACCCCCTACGTGGAACTGCAAAATCACGTATATACACACACACACACACACAATTTTGCACACCTGTACCGCCCTGTAGCAGTATTTCTGCTATAGGGCGGACGGGAAGCATTAAACAAAACCTGTATGGAGCTGTCAGTGCCGACTGGATGTAGGTTCTGGGGACGACACCTTCATGCTGGCTTCACTACCTAAGGAGTCTGGAGCAAGTGTGCAAGCCAGTGAAGTCTGACAGGCGGAACCTCCTGTATACTAGTTCTGTGTCAGCGACTCATTAGGGAGAGAAGATAGGATATGAGCCCCACAACCTGCACCATAAATAAGGAGACGGAGACTCCGGATTTTCTACACTGATAAATTCCTCGTAAAAGAATTTTATGTATGAAGCAGAAATAACGGGCAGTATTGAATTGTCATCACCCAGATACAGCTGCACAATGACAGTTTTGTGTGCCAACATTACAAAAGGGAACAATCCATTCCCCAGACTTTGTAGGAATAGCCCGCCCATCTCAGCCTGTATTGTTTTTCAACATTACAACAGACATTTGTCTGCTTTACTCAGTAGATTGGATGTAAGGCCCCTACTAACACTCTCAAAGTACACCTCTGGACCCAACCCGTCCCCTGCATGCTATGCATCTTTCATCCAGACGATGGCGTCATTCTGATAGAACATTGTGCAGGGAAGAGAACGGGTCTAGCTTTCATCCTGAGAATCTTTCCCTGGTAGAGATGATAATCCGTGATATTCGTAGATTGTAAGCTCTAATGAGCCGGGCCCTCTGTTTCCTCTTGTACCAAATTGTAATGTCTACCTTCATTTTGTAAAGCGCTGCACAAACTGTTGGCGTGATATAAATCCTGTATTATTATTATTATTATACAGTATTTATAAAGCGCCAATGGTTCACTCAGCGCTGTACATTACAAAGGGGTACAGAACATGTGACAGAACAATACCAATACAATGCAAAACATGAGGGGATCGAGGGCCCTGCTCTTTGGAGCTTACAATCTAGGCGGGAGGGGATGGTGGCACAGGAGGAGATAGCTGTGGGGGATGGAGTGGTAGGAAGAGTGGAGGAAGTCGGTCAAGTTAGCAGGGGGTGGGGTAGGCTTCCCTGAAGAGGTGGGTTTTCAGGGTGCGCCTAAAGGAGAGGAGAGTAGGTGATAATCTGATGGGTTGGGGAAGGGAGTTCCAGAGGATGGGTGACACCCTGGACAAGTCCTGGAGGTGGGCATGGGAGGAGGAGACCAGGGAACTAGAGAGAAGGAGGTCTTGTGAGGAGCGGAGTGTGCGTGTTGGGCGGTACTTGGATATTAGGTCAGTGATGTAGTTCGGGGCAGTATGGTGGACGGCTTTGTACGTCAGTGTTAGGATTTTTAATTTGATCCGTTGCACAATCGGAAGCCAGTGGAGGGATTGGCAAAGTGGGGTGGCGGAGATGGAGCGGTTGGAAAGGTGAATGAGTCTGGCAGCCGTATTCAGGATCGACTGAAGTGGGCATAACCAGCAGCGAGGCAGGCCAGTGAGGAGGGAGTTGCAGTAGTCGAGTCGTGATATGATGAGGGAGTGGATGAGCTGTTTAGTGGTTTCTGGGGAACGTGCGGATTTTGGCGATGTTGCGGAGGTGGAGTCTGCATGAGTTTGTATAATAATAATAACTAGAAAATCTACAATTTCTGGGGAAATTGTGTAAAGTGTTCTTGCAAGTAACCCTTACCAAATGATTCATGAAATGTAAGCAGTGCACATTGCAAGCCTGACAGAGGGAGAAATGCTTTTCAGCTTGTATTTTGCATCTCACAGTCCAGCCTGGTGACTCATCTGACTCTTGAGTGACCTTTGGTTGCTATAGCAACTCACTCAGTCAGGCATGTGAGAAGCTGTGTTCTAAACACACTGCTGCAACTTGCCAACTTCACTGGCGATTGCCATCTTCAAACGCTTGTAGTTTTAAAAGTATAAATGCTACTGTGAAAAGGTTTATATTGTGACAATCACAAGAACCAGACCTAAATTTTGATGTATAGTATGTCTCTGAAAGATAAAAAATGAAGGCACAGTCGCAGTTTAAAAACGTCCCTTAAAATTTCTGGTGTCTAGAGTGGAGTTTCAATGAAAGTCAATGGGAGGGGTGAGGTGCAAACAAATGGTCATATTGTGAAAACTATCAGGAGTATGTCCTAGCCGTGAACATTTTTAGTGACAGTAGGGTTAGCTGAACGTTTTGATATAAGATATGTGTAGGTGGGCTTGAAAATGACAGAGTGATGGCAGTTTACACATCATGTTCTGATTTTTCCTTTGCACACTCTAGCTGTGCTCTGCTGCTCAATGCATTCCTATGGGAAAATTTCGCCACAAAAAACGCGATATTTCTTGAACGATTCGGCGAAACGTTCCACAAAGTAACAGCAATCCGATCGGGAACAATCCGCACGTTTTGATATATTACTTGTCTTTGTAGTGTAAAAACTGGGAGGAGTTAGCGTGGCAAATATGGCTATAATAAGAATATATTTGTGAGAATACAATAAGTGTTCCTTGCTATGCAAGAAGACTTAATAAAAGGAGGAACTTTCTTCTCAGTATGGGCTGCAATGTTTACAAACCGATAACAGAACTGTAACACGGCTACATAAGAGTTAGACAAGATTCTCTTTGAACTTAAATGACAGGGATACTAGTGACTGACCTGCATCCAGAAAAACAGTCTCTTGGAGCCGGCCTTAAATTTCAGCACATAGACGCGCCCGGTGGTACACTGAGACACTCTCTTGAACTCACAATCATCTGGGAATATAATCAGATCCTGAAAGAGAACACGAGGGTGAATGTCGCAGCTTGTAAAGTGTAACAGATGATATTGGTGGCAGAAGGTACAAGGCAGCACACCCGCCTGCCACAGCGTGACTTTCTAAAACGCCTCGGCTTTCTGTACCGTCCGCCACAGCTTAATTGCTTGTTGATAGAAGTCACAGCACCTGCTTCACACAACCTTTCATAGGAGAGGGAAGACTATTGATTGGAGAAGATCAAAGCCCCCCCCCCCCCCCCCCCCGGTACAACTTACATCCTCCACATTCCCAGATGTTCTATCCTTCCAGCAGAAGTGGATCAGGGAGTCATCAGTCTGCTGGATGTATACAAGTCCCTTCCTTTTGTCAGGGGTCACTGTGCTTCCTTTCAAGGACATCTTTCCAGCCCGAAATTCCACCAGGTACTTGCTGGAGGACCCACGGGATCCGGGCACCAGACTCGGAAACAAGGCTCCTGACGACATTCTGAAAGAAGATAAACAAACAATGATCATTTATCTAAGCCGAAGAGCACAAATCTCAAATATTGCAGCTTACCAGGCCTTAGATGCTCTGGTTAAAACTAGTTTTATTTCTTAAGCTCCCCACCCCCCCAATAATACAGAGAGGAGGAAGCAGACAGGGGACCCCCCTACAGCCAGTCACTATCACAGAGAGGAGGAAGCAGACAGGCGACCCCCCTACAGCCAGGTCACTACCACAGAGAGGAGGAAGCAGACAGGGGACCCCCCTACAGCCAGTCACTACCACAGAGAGGAGGAATCAGACAGGGGACCCCCCTACAGCCAGGTCACTACCACAGAGAGGAGGAAGCAGACAGGGGACCCCCCTACAGCCAGTCACTATCACAGAGAGGAGGAAGCAGACAGGCGACCCCCCTACAGCCAGGTCACTACCACAGAGAGGTGGAAGCAGACAGGGGACCCCCCTACAGCCAGTCACTACAACAGAGAGGAGGAAGCAGACAGGGGACCCCCCTACAGCCAGTCACTACAACAGAGAGGAGGAAGCAGACAGGGGACCCCCCTACAGCCAGTCACTACAACAGAGAGGAGGAAGCAGACAGGGGACCCCCCTACAGCCAGTCACTACAACAGAGAGGAGGAAGCAGACAGGGGACCCCCCTACAGCCAGTCACTATCACAGAGAGGTGGAAGCAGACAGGGGACCCCCCTACAGCCAGTCACTATCACAGAGAGGTGGAAGCAGACAGGGGACCCCCCTACAGCCAGTCACTATCACAGAGAGGTGGAAGCAGACAGGGGACCCCCCTACAGCCAGTCACTATCACAGAGAGGAGGAAGCAGACAGGCGACCCCCCTACAGCCAGGTCACTACCACAGAGAGGTGGAAGCAGACAGGGGACCCCCCTACAGCCAGGTCACTACCACAGAGAGGTGGAAGCAGACAGGGGACCCCCCTACAGCCAGTCACTATCACAGAGAGGTGGAAGCAGACAGGGGACCCCCCTACAGCCAGTCACTACAACAGAGAGGAGGAAGCAGACAGGGGACCCCCCTACAGCCAGTCACTACAACAGAGAGGAGGAAGCAGACAGGGGACCCCCCTACAGCCAGTCACTATCACAGAGAGGTGGAAGCAGACAGGGGACCCCCCTACAGCCAGTCACTATCACAGAGAGGTGGAAGCAGACAGGGGACCCCCCTACAGCCAGTCACTATCACAGAGAGGTGGAAGCAGACAGGGGACCCCCCTACAGCCAGTCACTATCACAGAGAGGTGGAAGCAGACAGGGGACCCCCCTACAGCCAGTCACTATCACAGAGAGCTGGAAGCAGACAGGGGACCCCCTACAGCCAGTCACTATCACAGAGAGCTGGAAGCAGACAGGGGACCCCCTACAGCCAGTCACTACCACAGAGAGCTGGAAGCAGACAGGGGACCCCCCTACAGTCGGTCACTACCACAGAGAGGAGGAATCAGACAGGGGACCCCCCTACAGCCAGTCACTACCACAGAGAGGAGGAAGCAGACAGGGGACCCCCCTACAGCCCGTCACTACTAAGGAGAAGTGAAAGACAACAAATTAATATCCTGGTGGTAGAAGCCCACATTTGCTGAGAAGTTGAGCCCAAAACACGCATGACACCAGAGACAGCCAAGCAACCAGCAATGTTAGGTGTTGGTCGCTACCCAAGTACGTTGCTCAGTAGGCGGGCCACTTATTCATGCCACATTGCAGAGAGATGGAACAGACACTGCTAAATGTGAAAATGCAATCTGCCATACCAAGTATGTCAGTAACAGGTGTCTCTGGGTTACAAGCGAATGGCAAAGTGAGGTGAAGAGAGGCCCAACCGTGAGCACAATCAGGAAAACCCCCAAAAAACAACCCCCCCCCCCCCCACAGGGCTGGAGGTGACAACTGTGCTGCAATAAGGAATCCGAGGAATGCCAGTGCGCCCGCCAGGGTGCAGGATGCTATACAAATGATGTGCCTGATGCGTTTATGTTTTTGTGGGATAAATAAAAAATGTATCCCGCAATATGAATCATTATTAGAGCATCAATATAAAGTGAAAAGTGCTGCATTAGAGTGACATCATAATAATAATGATATAAAGTGACAATGCATTCAATAAAGTGAATAATGGTGTGTGACGTGCCAAAAAGTCCACATAAATTGGTAGACGTGAAGTCCTAATACAAGATCTCAGGTTAGGAGTGATCCCTTTCTGAATCTTCTGGTGAAAATCAAATAGAATTGCGCACTCACCAGATGCGCAACAACATTACGCATTTGAGAACACAACCTCTCAGGTCAGCTGGATCATTTTATAGTGCGTCTACAACCTGGCATGGATTCCTCCCTGGATAAACCGTGGATAGCAGCAACGTCCGTCAGAATACCCCCTACGAGTATGTGCTAGAACACGAAACACGTCAGAGGAGCTACAACGCCGTGACGTCACGCCGCCAAGGCCCCTTGCAGGTCCGGCGGCCATCTTACCTACACAAATGGTCAGTGGTTTCCGGTTGTTTACTCTTTTGTTGTTACCCGTTACTGGATAATAAACCCTTTGAAGCAGTATCACGCCACGCGGCATCCTTTTCTTGGGCTCTTGATGAGTCTAACCACCCATAGAGTCTCTGGAGTAGGAGAAGGACTTTGCGGCTATCCACGGCTTCTGTTGCCACGCAGGAAAACGTACCAGGTGGTGTTTTTCATGGGTTTCTTTGGGATGTGTTACTGTTTCTAAGGGGGGGTGTTGCCCCGCAGGAAAACGTACCAGAAGGTGTTTTTCATGCGTTTTCATTGGGATGTGTTATTGTTTCTAAGGGGGAGGGGGGGTGTTTCTGTTGCCACACAGGAAAACGTACCAGAAGGCGGTTTTCTTCATGCATGTTTTTCATGCATTTTCTTTGAGATGTGTTACTGTTTCTAAGGGTGGGGGGGGGGGGGGGGGAGTGTTTCTGTTGCCACGCAGGAAAACGTACCAGAAGGTGTTTTTCATGCGTTTTCTTTGGGATGTGTTGTTTCTAAGGGGAGGGGGGGGGTTTCTGTTGCCACGCAGGAAAACGTACCAGAAGGTGTTTTTCATGCATTTTCTTTGAGATGTGCTACTGTTTCTAAGGAAGGGGGGGGGGGGGGGGAGTGTTTCTGTTGCCACGCAGGAAAACGCACCAGGTGTTTTTCATGCGTTTCTTTGGGATGTGTCAATGTTTCTAAGGGGGAGGTGTCTGTTGCCACGCAGGAAAACGCACCAGAAGGTGTTTTTCATGCGTCTTTTTGACGTGTTTCCATTGAAGTCTATGGAACCAAAAACACGATCTGCTGCGGGCAAAAGAAAAGAAAAAGTCCCTGAACCTTTTGAAGAAAAAAAAACCCACCGCAGCGGTTGAGGGCCAATTCACACTCTATGTGGCAACCAACGTTCTACTGCATGGTAACCCATCCGTCAGCGCAGGGACGCACATGAACCGGTTGTCTCCTACGTGTCCCATTCACATTAGCGCATTTTATCGCAGCGCTCCAGTCTGAACTGCGCTGCAACGTCGGCCCGCGCCCCGCCTGACAATGGAGCGAAGGAAGTGTATGTTTTGTTACGCTTCCAATAAAGCTTGTACAAAACCAAACAAGGAGACGGGCCGGAGCGCCGATCCGTGCACCACACTGCCCCCTAGCCAGCCAACAATGCAGAGCGACGAATGACTTCAACGATTGGACTGAGGGCGCGCGTGAAATCGCCCTGAAAACGCACGGATGTGACCGCGGCCCATGGGAAGTCACCGTATATGGACTGCAGTGCGTTTTCACAAATCTGGAGACGCATAGGCGTGAACCAGGCCTGCGAATGAGCGCGACTTGCGTTTTCCGTGCGTTTCCGCAGAACGCGGCCTAGAAGACGGAGCATACTCACGGTTTATGTTCTGGAACTTTCTACCAGGATCATAGGAGACCTATAGACACAATATATATATATATACACACACAGGCTGTATATGGGAAGCAGCGAGGATCACCCACACAGCACAATCCCATCACACAACCCCCAGATCCCAGCCTCACCCCCCGCCCCGGGGCCCCCAGAAGGTCCCATTCCCGGGGCCCCCATTACCTCAGTCTCCTCAGCTCGCCGCTCGCCTCACACACACTGCAGCCTGCCAGGCCTTCTACGTCACTGCTCTCTCAATACATCGCTTTCCCATTGGCTCCCGCCCTCTTTCGTCACGGAATGCCGGCCGGAGATTGGTGGATGAGGAGGTCAATCAATGGCGGCCATGTTGGTGTAGGCCGGGGAGAGGCGCCGCGTTTGCTGTGTCACCGATCTCCATCCATTGAGGGGGGGAAGGGAAGGCGGACAGAGGGCGGAATCCGGGCGCATAGGCGCTCATTGTGTCCTAGGATTACGTGTTGGAGCCGAGGAGCCGCCTGTGGGGCCGGGCCGGAATATCCCTTTAAGCTTTATGGATGGCCACATCCCAGCATGAGAGCTCAGGCCTAGGCGCTGGCCCTTCTTTGTTTGGAAACAGTGAGGGGCCACAAGGATCTGTAACCGTGGACGACGCATCGCAAGCGCAGCCGTCCGGCGTCAACCGCGCGCCATGTGGCGCTGAACAGCTGATGGCCAGGAACGGTGGCGTGGAGCCGCAGCCCACCGGCAGCAACCAACCTTTCCAGGGCGACCAGGAGACCACGTCTAGTCCGCAGGGTGCCGATGAGCCACGTCAGTCCGTGCGTGGGATGAAGTCGTCTCGCCTCATCGTGGACACCGACCTCCTGATCAGCGAGGTGAAGAAACGCCCGTCGGTGTACGACCAGCAGGAGGACGACTACAGCGACCGCACCAAGAAGCAGCGCTGCTGGGAGGAGATCTGCGCCGTCCTGGTACCGGGCTGGGAGGAGTGTACCCAGCTGGAGAAGTGCCGCAAGGGTAAAATACATGAATGTTGCGTCACGGCGCCTACGAGCGCGACGCATAAAAATATCCACTGTAACGTCTTCACCTTATGGAGATTTAAAAAAAAAAATCCACAAATGGGACAAAGGCCTAACCCGGCCAGAAAACCGTACCTGATTGCCGCGCGCCCTCCCACCTCCATGGAAACTGGTGGCCTACAAGACCTTGGGAGATCCAGAATACATGACCGTCACCATTAACTACACCCAAAGCTGGCATTATTTTTTATTTTTATTTTGGATGGGGGCAAGACGGGTTAAAACTTGTCGGGAGAGATTTCCCGTCACTTCCTGTAATAAAAGACCCAACAGGAAGTGAGAGGAAATGTCTTAGGAGTGAAGAAAGTCCTCAGTGGTGGTTGATGCCACCCATTGTAGGAACTCAACGTTTTGGGTTTTCCCTTCACTTTCGGTCCCCATGGGAAGGGTCCTCAGGATAAATGGAGTAAATCTCTCCAATGTGACCCTATAAATGTCACAGGGGGTCTAACCCTTTCCTACCCCAAAAAAAGTGGCTGTAGATACATTATAACCATTTATTACGTGTGTGTGTCACCTGGACTATGTGTCTTTTTCAGGTGGATTGTAGGGTGTGGGTCTTCGAGCTGACCCTGAAGTCTAGGGGGAGGATGTGTGGCCCTTAGGTTATTTCCTTCACTGCCTTGATGAGGGTCTCCCTTCCCGAGAGCCCCTTGCCAAGTACTCATTGGTCCTCTTCGACTAATCTCAAGGAGCGGGGTCACCAGGACTGTTGTCTAGGTGGACCTGACTGTGCCTTACCCCATCAGAAGTCTTGCTCCCTGGGGAGGGTCAGGAAAGGGTCCTTCCTTTTCGGAAGGGGAGCATATGACACACCTAAGTGCACTTTTTCACCTTTGCTGGTATGTTTTTGTACACCTCACCTCAGGCTTGAACAAAAATAACCGTGTATCTTTATGCTGAGTGGAGATAGATGACTAGGTGAAGGGTGGCTGGCACTTGTGAGTGGCCACCGTGATGACACTGGTAGGGGTATTGACTGTATGAAGTATTTCCCCTTCAGCTCCCTGTTACCACCACCAATTGCTGGGCTGTTTAGGAGTATTTTGCCCAAAGACTTACAAATTTGTGCTGCCAGTTCTTATCTTGAGGCCCTTCCTAGAACTTCTGGTTTGGAGAGCGCTGCATCAGGACTACATGTCCCATGAGTCTTTGCAGCCCGCCCATAGTGCACATGCATGCTCATTCTAAAAACATCAGGTGACCTTCTGCATTGGGCCTACATGTCCATTGGTTCTTTACACCCAACCCATAATGTGCATGCATTTCTGCCTGCTCTCATAGCGTCAGGTGACTTCCTGTGCTGGGACTACATGTCCCATGAGTCCTCTTTGCCAGCCCAAATTGTGCATGCATGTCCACTCTAATAGTATTAGATGAACTCCTGCAATGGGACTACATGGCCCATGATCTGCATGTGTGCACGCTTTAACAGCTCAGGTGAGTCTCTACTTTGGGGCTACATGTCCTGGATTCCTCACGCTCAGCCCCTAATGTGCATGTGTGACCATTCTAATAGCATGAGGTAACCTCCTGCGTTGGGGCTACATGTCCCTGATTCCTCCCGCTCAGCCCCTACTGTGTATGTGTGCCATTTCAATAGCATGAGGCAACCTCCTACTTTGGGACTTACATGTCCTGTGATTCCTGTGTCAGGAATACGTGTTCCATGATTCTTCACGCTCAGCCCCTAATGTGTATGTGTGCCATTTCAATAGCATGAGGCAACCTCCTACTTTGAGACTTGCATGTCCTATGACTCCTGTGTCAGGAATACGTGTTCCATGATTCTTCACGCTCAGCCCCTAATGTGCATGTGTGCCCATTCTAATAGCATGAGGAGGCAACCTCCTACTTTGGGGCTACATGTCCTGGATTCCTCACGCTCAGCCCCTAATGTGTATGTGTGGCCATTCGAAAAGCATGCGGCAACCTCCTACTTTGGGACTTGCATGTCCTATCACTCCTGTGTCAGGAATACGTGTTCCATGATTCTTCACGCTTAGCCCCTAATGTGCATGTGTGCCTGTTCGAATAGCATGAGGCAACCTCCTTCTTTGGGACTTGCATGTTCTATGATCCCTGTGTCAGGAATACGTGTTCTATGATTCCTCACACTCAGCCCCTAATGTGCATGTGTGCCCGTTCAAATAGCATGAGGCAACCTCCTTCTTTGGGACTTGCATGTTTTATGATCCCTGTGTCAGGAATACGTGTTCTATGATTCCTCACGCTCAGCCCCTAATGTGCATGTGTGCCCGTTCAAATAGCATGAGGCAACCTCCTACTTTGGGACTTACAGGTCCTATGATTCTTCACACTCAGCTCCTAATGTGCATGTGTGCCCGTTCGAATAGCATGAGGCAACCTCCTACTTTGGGACTGCCCCATGCATCCTTAGGCCAGGGCTTGACAAATTTGCTTTGAATCTAGGAACCAGCTGAAAAAGTTAGGAGCCCGTTTTTTTTTTTCTTTTTAGCATAGCATGGGTTGACACTATAGGCAGAAATACATAGAATTTGTTGTAGGATTGTGCTGCAAAGACAAAGGGGACAGTGGCAGTAGAGGAGGTATGGCGCTACATCCACAATTCGCTAATAACACTTCAGATTGGCTGCCAGCAGGAAAAGGGTGTCACACACGCTGTGTTGCTGCTGATCTACTACTCTACTGCTTCTAGGTTTGAATGATTTTTGGTTTTACTTTACAGCCAAAGAGATCCAGACTCGATGGAGGTCCCTGAAGGATTGCTTCCGGAGGGAGCTGCACCTACAAAAGAAAGAAGCCCGGGGTGGTTCTTCCCCTGCGAAAAGGAAACGCTACATGTTCTATGATCAGCTGACATTCCTGGAGCCCATGTTAATGCGAAGATCGTAAGTGGCACATGACTATAAATGGGCAACTTTCATTTATGCTACTGAAAGGGCTCATGCACACTGCAGCTCAAATGAAAAGCCTGAAGAAGCTTGCACTAAAAACGCACGTTTTTATTGCGCACATTTTTCACTCCGAAATGACCACAATGCATTTCAAAATTAGTTCCAGTCACCATTTTGATTGAGTGAGAGCAGAATGAAATTTACATTTTTTTTACTGCAATCATCATGGATCCTGTTATCTTAAAGCGGAGTTCCACCCAAAAGGGGAAGTTCCGCTTTAATGCTCTGTCCCCCGCTCCCCATTAAGGATTGGCATCTTTGGGGAGCGGGTACCCGAATGTGACAGATACCCACTCCCACTTCCGGTCCGATCGCCTAGGCAAGTGGAAGTTGTCCCCCCCCCCCCCTCCGTAGTCTTCTGGGACACATGACAGGTCCCAGAAGACTACAGGGCCATTCAGGAAGCGCAGCGCTTCTCGCACATGTGCAGAGAGCACCTGGCTGTGAAGCCACAAGCTGTCCCAGCCGGGTGCCCACACTGAAGATGCCAGCCCCAGGGAGAGAAGATGGCCGGGGAAACCAGCCATGGTGAGGACACAGCTGGACCGAGGGACAGGTAAGTGTTTGTATTTTAAAAGTCAGTAGTTACAGTTTTTGTAGCTGCTGACTTTTTTTTTTTCATCTTTAACTCCGCTTTAATGATTCAGAATGCAGCTGCAACACAGGCCAATTCGTCATTGTTGGACACATCCTTTGCTTTTGCACCATACTCCATCTGAGACCACCGACAACTCGTCAGCTCTGCAGCCACGAGATCCCAGGAACGCCTTGTTTGCAACCAGTCAGCATGCAGTTCATGCCCGGCCTCCCTCAGCTATGGAAATTGCTGCATGGCGGCGATTAGCTTCATTTGGGTAATGTCTTTAGCCATTGAGCACATGTAGCAGAACAATAGGAGGCAGAGCCACCAAGAACTTGTACCTTCCAGGGCTTCCAATGAATAGACAGCATTTTTTTAAACAATGTATATGAAAAACAAAGGAAGCTGAATGCTCATTTAAAAAAAAAGCGTTTCTGCGCACTTTTGCAAGTTGTTGCGCTCTTACGCATCTTTTCTGCTTGACCGCTCTTCTCCAAAATGCTAGTTTAGTGGGGTGGGGGGGTAGTTTTTGCCTGTGTAATCCAGAAAATTCCCATAGTGTACATTGGCTAACATGGAGAGAAGTTTCCAGGCAGAGAAAAAGAAATGCTCAAAAAACTCTGTAGGAACGGCTTCTCTGAGCTGTAGTGTGCATGAGCCCTAAGGAAATGGATCATTCTTCAGGGAACAGTATTTATTAGCTGTCATCTTCCTTAAAGCCGAGTTCCACTCACTTTGTAAAAAACTAAAAGTCAGCAGCTACAAAAACTGTAGCTGCTGACTTTTAAAAAACAGACAATTACCTGTCCCACGAACCCGCCGCAGCCCGTTTCACCAGCCGTCCTGTATTCCAGGAGGACGGCATCTTTAGCGTGATCACCCGGCTGTGACAGCTTGCAGCTTTACAGCCGGGTACCCACTGCGTATGACCTGTCACGTGTCCCACAAGACTTTTGGGAGGGGGGGACAACTTCCGTTTCTGATCGCAGCGGAAGTGGGAGCGGGTACCTGTCAAATTCGGGTACCTGTTCCCCCCCGCTCCCCAAAGGTGCCAATCTTTAATGGGGAGCGGAGGACCAATCTTTAAAGCGGAACTTCCCCTTTTGGGTGGAGCTCCGCTTTAATGCCTGCAGAGGTTTGTATGTCTGAATGGAAGGGGCATGGTGGACACCCTTGTTGCTCTCTTTGGGGCAGTCATTGAAATATGTTAGTATGACTTTATCAGGTGCTGCAGAGTATTCTATATTTCAACCCCTTTTGCACAGGTGCTCATATAAAGCACTTGGAAAATGGATTCTGACCTATGCCAATCACCCCTAGATGATGGATCTGGTAGCTGGCACAGAGTGCAGTGGCTCAGAAAAAAAGTGTGGCAATGCAACCTTTATGCTCTTGCCCTTTACTTCCATTGCCCACCCTGGTTGGTTCCACCCATTTGTGGGAGTGGTTTGGCCTCCAGCAGAATGCAATCCCCAGAAACATGGGCTATGCGTGTTCTTCTGCTCCCATGTGATACCAGCGGTGTGTATTGAGTCATTCACTACCATACAGGTTTTCTGCTCCGATCATCATAAAAGTGGCAGGCATGAGGAACACCCATTGAGCACTAGTTTTTGACACCCTTATGTACAGGGTCTAGAAGCACCGCTGGTTTGTGAATATGTATGGGAACTACTGTTTGTTTCACTGCTTGGAATTACTAAGGCTAGGTTCACACCTATGCAGGTTGCATTTCACCCATTTCTGCATTGCATTTTTGCACCTGCATGTTTGACGCGTTTTGATTTTTTTTTCTTGTTGCTAGGCAGATTTTAAAAGCAAAATGCATCAAAAACGTAATACATGCTTTTCTTCAGCGTTTCCATTAAAGTCTATAGAACCGAAAACTCAATGTTTTGCGTTCAAAAAGGGCACCACTCATATAGCAAGGAGAGGAAACTTTTAACAAGCTATGAGTGACAGCGTTCGGTTTGGGAAACAGAAACGGTCCTTGGGGGAGGGGACATCATTTCCCCTGTTCCAACCCCTCTGTCTTTTCTAGCTTTTCAAGCAGGCTCAGCTGGATCCACAGTTCAGAAACCCAGCTTTGTTGGCTGCTAGGACACACAGCAACACTGGTTGCTAGGATGCAAGCAGCCAGGCTGCAAAGGCTCGTTGATTACTAGGATTGAGGTGGTGTAGTCACAGAGCATCATGTGTATTCCTGGTGCAAGTGGCTTGACTGCCTTCATCATAACAACCATGATGCTTTGCTATTAGCCTCCTGCGTCCTAGCAGCCAGTGATGCTGTGGGAAACAGCCACCTGCGTCCTAGCAATCAGTGATTCTCTGGGGTCTGGCTGTCTGTGTCCTAGCAAACAGTTAAACTGGATCCCCAAATTGTGGATCTAACAGCCTGCTTGAGAAGAGAAAACATTGGCAGGCGACTGAAAACAGTGAAGGACAAGAGGAAGAAAATAAGATTTGTAGTGAGAGGTGGGTGTAGAAGTATGACGGCGGGAGCTCATAATAGAGGGGGTGACACGATGGAACTTGCCCTTTCAATGCCCACAAATTGGGCTTCATACAGGGGTGGAGTTCACAGCCAGAAATACAAGAAATAAAAAAAGATATTTTCTGTCATTGTTTTGCATATGGTAACCCCTGGACAAACTTTTACTCCTGAGGGTGGGAGTAGAAGTATGACGGCGGGAGCTCATAATAGAGGGGGTGGCAGGATGGAACTTGCTCTTTCAAGGCCCACAAATTGGGCTTCATACAGGGGTGGAGTTCACAAAAAAGTCCCTAACCCTAATCCAAAAAGTGCACCGGGTGAAAACGTGGAGATGTGAACCTGTCCCATAGGAAATCATGTTAAATGGACTGTACTGCGTTTCTGCAAAATGCTTATGTGTGAACCTAGGGTGACGGAGATGTAAGCTACGAATACAAAATGCAATATGTTTTTTTTTTTTGTTTCTTCTGAACTTTAGTACATCTGGGAAAGCTTCAGACACAGCAGATAGCCCCAAGTCCGAAGGCAGCGACTCTGAGCCTCCCCAGAGCCCTCTACCAGAACGTATTCCGCAAGTATCTGACACGCCGCGGCCCAAGAAAACCAAGGGAGGGGCGAAGGGTTTGGGGGATTTTGAAAGCCAAATCATAGACATGGTTGACTGTCTTAAGAAAAGAAGAGACAACGAGGCTGATGAAGATTACAATTTTGTCCAATCTCTGATTCCTTACTTGAAGAAAGTGCCAGAACAGAAGAAGATTGACCTGCAGATAGACATGTTACGGCTGGTGAAGAGATATGTACAGCCAGCATCCCATGGAGCACGTGATGGAATAGAGCGTGGGCAGCATGAATAATGTGAATGGACCTGAGCCCTTTGACCTATACATATGTGATCTATGTATATACATGTACTACTGACAGTGACCGCACTCATACATTGCATGTTATGCATGTCTCAGACCATAGGACTTATTACTGCTAAACTGTAAAGATCATCAGGGGCATTTTTTTTTAAAAAGACACAAAATAACCTCTCTAAGTCATATTATTGTGTTAGGGCAGAGCTCTGGATAAACCACTAAATACACAGATACAGGTATATATTGGAACTGTTGTACTTAGTAACGGGTTTGTAATTCTTCAGCCGAACCTGTGACTTAAAGAAGAATTCCAGGTATGAATATTTGGGTTGCATTAATCCAGCTTGGATCAATGCAACTCTGCGTATACTGTAGCAGTGGGATCCCTCTGGAAGCTGGAAATCACTGAAGTAACCACCGCTACTCCTGCGATCTCCCACTAGCTTCCAGGTCCTGTGCCATTCAGAGAATGCTTTGCATCTTCTCAACAGATGCAAAGCATTCTCTGATTGGATGAGGTTGAGCGGTGACATCATGCTCTCCACCTCGTCCAATCAAAGAATGCATTGCATTTATTGAGAAAATGCTAAGTATTTACTGTCAATTTGGTGACACCACTTTTTTTTTTTTCTATTTCAGTTTTCAGCCTTCCAGTGTCATGTGCCGCTCACTGTACAATGGAAGAGCATCATCACATTTCTGAACTGCCGTTTAGTGAGCAGGCAGGAGACAGAGGAAGCTGCAAAGCTTAAACGGAAAATAGTGTTGTCACCTGCCTGCCAGGGGACCATGAATCCCAAGACTGGCTCAACATAATTTCTGTTTCTTTGTCTTTTTGTAAGGGTTCACCAAACAAATTTTTAATATACATATATATTTTAATATATATATATAAAAAATATATATATATATATAAAAAATATATATATATATATATATATATATATATATAAAATTTATATATATTAAAATATATATATATATTTTTTAATATATATCTTAAAAATATATAAAAATATAAAAAATATATAAAAATATATATATTAAAAAAAAAGATATATATATATATATATATATATAATATATCTTTTTTTTTTTTTTTAAGATATATTAAAAAAAAATATATATATATATATTTTTAATATATATAAATTTTATATATATATATATATATATATATATATATATATATATATATATATATATATATTTTTTTTTTTTTTTTGTTTTAAGATATATATTAAAAATAATATATATTTTTTTTCAATATATATATATATATATATATATATATATAATTTTTTTTTAATATATATCTTAAAAATATATATATTAAAAAAAATAAAATATATATATATATCATCTGTTTAGCTGTTTGCTATGTGTTCAATAGTACTGGTGCTAAACATATGGCCAGAATTCTGACCTTTTAAAAGGGCACTCATTTTTTTTACCTCTGATTTTACTGTCCTTTTGACATTTCAGGTTCTTCAACTTTTTTTTAATTAACATTTGTTTTATTGTAGTATTATTTTAATTCCTTTAACACGATCAGTAGTCATTCTGGGGCTCCAGTTATGGTGCTTATAAGAATGTTTCACCACTGCAAGTAATATGGTCCTGTACAGAGCATTTGCTGGTGTTTTTTTTTTTATAACTAGCAGAATAGTGCCTGGACTGTCTTAAAGAAGAAGCATCACTACACATTTTCTTTGTTGTTCCTGCCCACCAGCTAGAAAAGTGCATATAGTACTTAGTCCCACCTCCCTAGCGTGTTGAGATATCATGGTTGACGCTGGTCCACTCATTGCTTTCGACCACTCATATAGCAAGGAGAGAAAACCTTTAACAACCTATGAGTGACAGCATTAGGTTTGGGAAACAGAAACGTTCCTTGAAGGAGGGGACATCATTTCCCCTGTTCTATCCCCTCTGTCTTTTCTACGATGCAGGCAGCTTTTCAAGCAGGCTCAGCTGGATCCACAGTTCAGAAACCCAGCTTTGTTGGCTGCTAGGACACACAGCAACACTGGTTGCTAGGATGCAAGCAGCCAGGCTGCAAAGGCTCGTTGATTACTAGGATTGAGGTGGTGTAGTCACAGAGCATCATGTGTATTCCTGGTGCAAGTGGCTTGACTGCCTGCATCATAACAACCATGATGCTTTGCTATTAGCCTCCTGTGTCCTAGCAGCCAGTGATGCTGTGGGAAACAGCCACCTGCATCCTAGCAACCGGTGATTCTCTGGGGTCTGGCTGTCTGTGTCCTAGCAAACAGTTAAACTGGGTCCCCAAATTGTGGATCTAACAGCCTGCTTGAGAAGAGAAAACATTGGCAGGCGACTGAATACAGTGAAGGACGAGGAAGAAAATAAGATTTGCAGTGCGAGGTGGGAGTAGAAGTATGACGGCGGGAGCTCATAATAGAGGGGGTGACACGATGGAACTTGCCCATAAAAGACCCACAAATTGGGCTTCATACAGGGGTGGAGTTCACAGCCAGAAATACAAGAAATAAAAAAGTTATTTTCTGTTAAATTGTTTTGCATATGGCAACCCCTGGACAAGCTTTTACTCCTGAGAAACTTCTCCTTTAACCTCCCTGGCGGTCTGATTATGTCCATATTTCTGTGCTCAAAGCGGTACATTTGTTTGCATGGAGTCTAGTAAACATCCCGGGTATGATAAAATTTGAAACACGAAATCATAAATTATAATATAAATTTATGTAATCAAACCAAAAACACTGACATTTTAAATATAGCTCCAAGTTCGCACATCGCTGAGCAAAGTCGCAGAATCGTTTTCAGTGTCTGATGAGGAATTTCCCCCACGAATCATTATCACTCAATTCTGCAAGTGGTTCTGATTTACTATCGCTGTTCTCTAGCTGGTCTAAAACCGATTTTGACCTAAAGGGACGCTTTTTGGACGCCATGGACGTTTCTCAGTTTCCAGGCAGAAAGAACAGTAAAAATGCAGGCAGGGCGCCGGACAAAGCACTCGGGACAAAATGTATGTGAAATGGTTTGATACAGTAATGGAATACTATCAGATTTTAGTGTATTTAGTGAATGTCATTTTTAACATTTTTAAATTTCCAGCCGGTTCCGTTCCCCATATGTCCCGACGCTCGCAGGGAACGGAAGACGGATGCTGGAGGAGATGGCCGGGGATGCTGCAGGGGGGACATCACGGGAGTGAAGGACAAAGGAAGTGCTGGATGGATCCCTGAGTGTAGCTCGGGGTTACCGCTTGTGGTACTGAAACTTTACCCCGAGCTACACTCGGGAATACCGCCAGGAGGGTTAAGCAATACAAACCTGGGAATACCCCATTTGGGTCATTCATGCCTATGCTCATAATAGAGGGGGTGGCAGGATGGAACTTGCCCATAAGGAGGCCCACAAATTGGGCTTCATACAGGGGTGGAGTTCACAGCCAGAAATACAAGAAATAAAACATAGTGCTTTTCTGTCAAATTGTTCTGCATGTGGTAATCCCTGGACAAGCTATTATTTCTGCTGAAACTTCTCCTTTAAGCAATGCAAACCTGGGAATACCCCACGTGGGTCATTCATACCTATGCATTTTGGTTTTGGGGTCTTTTTTTCTTTTGCCTGATCTGCTTTTCTTAAAACGCAATGGAAATGCATCCAATTGCACAATGAGGCGCATTGCTGTGCGATTTTACACACACATTGCAGTGCACTTTTCTTTGATTATCAATGCATTGACATGCTTTTCACTGCGTCCAAGCAGCGGTTCCAGTTGTGGTACCTGAATTTAAATACAACACTGTTTCCCTGCTGTTTATTTTGTTGCTCCAATTAGTTTTTCAGTTCAGAATGTTTTGTACAAGGATTTTGGCCTTCAGTCACATACATAGCCTGTGTACTTGCAATTAGAAAATGCATTCATTACTGTGTAATGCTTCCTAGTGTTCTGCATAAGTGTCTGTCTGTCGGGAGCAGTTGTCATTGACTACCTCTGAGAAGCGCTCTTCTACAGGCCATGGGCTCTTTTAAACAAACCAGAACTTTTATCCATAATTTGCCCTACCTCATTCAGGAGGAACGACCAAATGTACTCACACTTTACCCTCATGTCTTTTAGGAGACATTCTGTTGCCGGGCAGTAGCAATCACATCCTAACTGAAAAAATGTAATAAAGGCACCAATAATGGTAAAATAAAAAGTGCATTTTTTGCATTCAGGTCTGTATAGCATTGCAAACGAGATCAATGCATTGGGGACAGGGGTGTATTTAGGTTTCATGCTGCCCTAGGCAACACAAAAATTGGCTCCCCCCTCACGGATAGACCCCGACACCGAGCAGCACCACCCTCCCCCACGAAGAGAGCCTGACATTGACCAACAACACCTCACCCAAGAGAGCCGTCCACTACCACCACCCCCCATACACTGGCAACGCCCTCCAACCCTGCGAGAGAGAGAGAGAGAAGACACCTTCCCCGAGAACAAGAGTCAGGCTCTACATACACCATCAAGCAGCCCACAGCCTTTCTCAGATCCCAGCTGGTCCCCATGCTGCGTGTGTCCCTTCTTCCATCCCTTCCTTTATGGGGGGTGGCGCTGCCCATCTGAGCAATGCCGCTGCCCCCCTGAAAGATGCTGCTGCCCCCCTGAAATATGCCACCCAAGTCAAATTCCTTGTTTGCCTTGTGGTAAATACACCCCTGATTAGGGGTGCATTGCACAGGCTCTTGTATTGTTAACACCCAGCTCCGGGTCTGTATGGAGGTACGGACCTTCTGTTATTATTATTATTATACAGGATTTATGGCGCCAACTGTTTGCTCAGCTCTTTACAATATAAAGGGAGACAATACAGCAACAATACATTTCAATACAAGAGGGTTAGGAGGGCCTAATCCTGGGAGCTTACAATCTAATAGGTATGTGAAAGATCAGGATGTACTAGACCGCTGGTGCGCACCAGTTCTCCAAAAGGTAGCGCGGCACTAGTACTGGCACTCTGCTGCATATGAGAGTCATCAAAATTTACCGGCAAGTGCTAACGGAGATCAGGCCTGATTCTGCCAACACTGCGGTTTTGTGTATAATGTATCAAGTGACAGTGACCTACTGACACTGCACTTGCTGGGGGAGAAGGGGGGGGGGGGTAAGCGTAGGGGCTAAACGCCGGGGCTGATCCCTCTAACGCTGCGTTTTTGGGAACGCTATACTAATATGAGAAATTCTGAGGAGCCTCTGCACACTGGTATATACCCTTTCAAGCAGACTATGCAATAAATAGGGATATTTTGTTCACACATATTGCAATACATGTAAAGAAAACAAAACCTCAGCGCTCAGGACTTCCTATTTACCACACAAATCCCCGTGGGATGCTGCTGTGCACAGGTACAAAAGACCAAAAAAACTTTTAACAATGAAAACCAGCGCAAACCCACATGGTCAATTACATTACTCAGCTTTAAAAAAACATTACTGTGCTGATAAAGATATATACAATAAATTATATATAAATAAATTGATATATAAAAAAATATATAAACATTAGAATCATAAGTCCAGTGACAAAAAAAATCAAAAAAATCCCAAAAAATATATATATATAATTACAGTCCCGTGACAAAAAACAAATTAAATTATAATTTTCATTTTGTTCTTCCGTGTTACTGATCCCTTCACCATGCACCAGTGCAGAAATCAACATTAGCCGCACTCACCAGATATTGGTGAGTCACACGCCTTTCAGGATTATTAAGGGCTCCTGGACCCCCTTTACTTTTTGTGAGACCTCCAAGTGCTGTTTCCTCTTATGTCTAGGTACCTCTTCTGCTTACTCCTCTCACCGAATCCCCCAAGGAAAATCAGGAAGAAGAAAAGACCATAGCGTGATACCGTAGTAATTTCTCCTCAAAATAATCTCTCCAGACCACTCACATTCTTTTGCGGGATATAGCCCGCCTTTTATTCAAAACAACAGTGATTTTCTTCCAAAATGATCCACTTTTCATGTACACCGATTTTTGTAAGAGACCCCACAGTTTAGTGTGCAGCAGGATGGCAGACCTCAGCTACAGACTCATCTACTAAGCTAAGATGGCCCCTTGGAACGCACCGCTCGGCGTGCGCTCCACTCACCGGAAATGACGTCAGACGACGGACCAGGCAACCGGAAGTGCGTCAACGCGTTTCGCCCCACCCACAGGGCGTTATCAAGACGCTCATTACCACTTCCAAGCCGCTTATAAAGCTTTGGGAGATCCCTCCCACTGATTACTCTGGACACAAAAACCTGGATACAAGCATGTCAATCACCGCCATCCATCTGCACACCCATGTGGGGTCCCCTTACAACAGAAACCATTATAATAAATACATTACTTAAAAAACATAATTTTAATCCTAAGTCTTCAACCCCAAACACAAGGGAAAAGACCAATAAAAATAAATGTAAATGAAAATAAAAATAAATATAAAAATAAATAATAAAAATAAATATAAATCAAAATAAAATGAAATGAAATAAAATAAAATAAAAAATAAAAAAATATAAAAATAAAAGTAAAAATAAAAAATAAATAAATAAAATTAAAATAAAAATAAATAAAATTAAAATAAAATAAAAACACCTATTCATGAACACGCACTACGGACCTATAACTGGATATTACCAATTCGACAAGAAACAATTTATATCAATATCTACATTCAACCCATTGGGATACAATGTACCCATTTGATAAATCCACTTCGTCTCATTTTGGGACACATTTATTACCATATTACCTCCTCTCCAGGGGGCTTCTACTCTATCTATCCCACAAAATTTCAACGATGCCGGATCTCTGTTATGATACCTTCTAAAATGATATGATAAACTATGATGTTTGAATCCCTTCTTTATGTTCCTAATATGTTCTCCCAATCTGGTGGCAAGTTTCCTAGTTGTTCTCCCTATATACTGGAGCTTGCAGGAGCACTCCAGCAGATAGGTCACATGCGTACTATCACATGATATGAATTTATTAATCTTATGGGATCCTCCATTATAACAGGATTGAAAATCCTTTATTTGCTTCTTTTTATCCCCTTTCAGGGTTCTACAAGCCAAACACCTCCCACACTTGAAAAAACCAGCCCTATCCAAAAAAGTAACCAATTTCTTAGGTACATCTGGAACATTTTTAACAAGTCTAGACCTTAAAGTAGTCGGTTTCCTATATATAAACAAGGGTTTACTAGGTAACACTTTCCCAAGTGTTTCATCCCTCATCAAAATAAACCAATATTTTTTAAATATGTTTTCAACTAATTTGTAATGCTTAGAATATCCTGTGATAAAAGCCACATCCCCCAACTTATTTTTACTTTCTTTTTTCTTAAGAAGTTCATCTCTACTAATCTTTTTAACCTGTTCTAATGAAATAGCCAAATTATCTTCTCCATAACCTTTCTCCCTAAACCTTTGCAATAACACCTCAGCCTGTTCCAAAAAAACACCTTCATCATCACAATTACGTTTGATCCTAATAAGCTGACTCTTAGGGATGGATTTTAGCCAATTCTTATGGTGGCAACTAAAACTTGGGATATATCCATTCCTGTCTACTTGCTTGAAATATGTCTTGGTGTAGAACCTGTCATCTTTCTTGTAAATTGTCAGATCCAAAAAATCCACTACCTCCTCACTAATATTTTTAGTAAATGATATGTTATAAGAATTAATCCCCATTTCTTGGATAAACTCCTCCAGTGTCTCTCTTGTACCTTTCCAAATTATAATAATGTTATCGATAAATCTTCTATACACCAGCAACTCTGTAGTTTTTTTCTTGAAAATAGCTTCACTTTCCCACCTACTCATGAACAAGTTTGCCACCGATGGTGCATACTTGGCCCCCATGGCCACGCCCCTTGCTTGCCTATAATATTTCCCAGAGTACCAAAAGTAGTTATGTGACATAGCTAAATTTAAACTTTTAAGTAAAAATTCAGTTTGCTGTGATTTTAAACCTGCCTTAGCCTCCAAGGCCCATCTAACAGCTCCTAATGCATCCATATGCCTTATGTTAGTGTACAGGGAATTAACATCCACACTAGCCATCACACATCTCCCCTCTTCCCTAATTCCCTTAATCAGATTAATCAGATCACCACTGTCCCTCAGGTACGCTGGAAACATAGGAACTAGAGGTTGCAGAAATTTATCCACATATTCACCCAGTCTACAAAACAATGAATCTATCCCACTAACAATGGGTCTCCCGGGGGGTTTATTAAGATCTTTGTGAATTTTTGGTAATTGGTAGATCACAGGTGTTATTGGAGCAGAAGGTACCAGATATTTAATCTCTTTTTTGTTAAGTATTCCTTTTCTACCCCCTTCTTTAACATGTTTTACTAACAGATTCTTATATTTAATGATAGGGTTACCCCTTAACAACTCATATGTTTCAACATCATCTACCAATCTACTTAGTTCTGTATAGTAATCTACCTTGTTTAGTACCACCAGGCCACCACCCTTATCGGCTGGCCTTATAACAATATTTTTATTTTCCTCCAACCTTTTTATACCAGTTTCTAAATCTTGTTTCTTTCTCATAAAGGGAATGGCTAAATCCTCCAGATCATGTTCCACCATTTTTTTAAACGTTTCTACACAACAATTATTAGAGATTTTCGGATTAAACACCGATTTATTCCTCAACTGTGTATGCAGAAAATAATCATCTCCTTTAACACTATTATACTCAAAATTAGTTTTATTCGCCCAATACTTCTTTAAATTTATTTTCCTTACAAACTTATGTATATCAATATAAGTTTCCAGTTTATTCAGTTTTTTGTCCGGTGCGTATTTCAATCCTAATGCTAAAACTTTTAACTCTTCTTCATTTAAAACAGAATCACTCAAATTGAAGATCCCTTGATTTAAGTTGACCTCTTTCTTTTTCCTTGTCCCGCGTACCTGAGGGACAGTGGTGATCTGATTAATCTGATTAAGGGAATTAGGGAAGAGGGGAGATGTGTGATGGCTAGTGTGGATGTTAATTCCCTGTACACTAACATAAGGCATATGGATGCATTAGGAGCTGTTAGATGGGCCTTGGAGGCTAAGGCAGGTTTAAAATCACAGCAAACTGAATTTTTACTTAAAAGTTTAAATTTAGCTATGTCACATAACTACTTTTGGTACTCTGGGAAATATTATAGGCAAGCAAGGGGCGTGGCCATGGGGGCCAAGTATGCACCATCGGTGGCAAACTTGTTCATGAGTAGGTGGGAAAGTGAAGCTATTTTCAAGAAAAAAACTACAGAGTTGCTGGTGTATAGAAGATTTATCGATGACATTATTATAATTTGGAAAGGTACAAGAGAGACACTGGAGGAGTTTATCCAAGAAATGGGGATTAATTCTTATAACATATCATTTACTAAAAATATTAGTGAGGAGGTAGTGGATTTTTTGGATCTGACAATTTACAAGAAAGATGACAGGTTCTACACCAAGACATATTTCAAGCAAGTAGACAGGAATGGATATATCCCAAGTTTTAGTTGCCACCATAAGAATTGGCTAAAATCCATCCCTAAGAGTCAGCTTATTAGGATCAAACGTAATTGTGATGATGAAGGTGTTTTTTTGGAACAGGCTGAGGTGTTATTGCAAAGGTTTAGGGAGAAAGGTTATGGAGAAGATAATTTGGCTATTTCATTAGAACAGGTTAAAAAGATTAGTAGAGATGAACTTCTTAAGAAAAAAGAAAGTAAAAATAAGTTGGGGGATGTGGCTTTTATCACAGGATATTCTAAGCATTACAAATTAGTTGAAAACATATTTAAAAAATATTGGTTTATTTTGATGAGGGATGAAACCCTTGGGAAAGTGTTACCTAGTAAACCCTTGTTTATATATAGGAAACCGACTACTTTAAGGTCTAGACTTGTTAAAAATGTTCCAGATGTACCTAAGAAATTGGTTACTTTTTTGGATAGGGCTGGTTTTTTCAAGTGTGGGAGGTGTTTGGCTTGTAGAACCCTGAAAGGGGATAAAAAGAAGCAAATAAAGGATTTTCAATCCTGTTATAATGGAGGATCCCATAAGATTAATAAATTCATATCATGTGATAGTACGCATGTGACCTATCTGCTGGAGTGCTCCTGCAAGCTCCAGTAAATAGGGAGAACAACTAGGAAACTTGCCACCAGATTGGGAGAACATATTAGGAACATAAAGAAGGGATTCAAACATCATAGTTTATCATATCATTTTAGAAGGTATCATAACAGAGATCCGGCATCGTTGAAATTTTGTGGGATAGATAGAGTAGAAGCCCCCTGGAGAGGAGGTAATATGGTAATAAATGTGTCCCAAAATGAGACGAAGTGGATTTATCAAATGGGTACATTGTATCCCAATGGGTTGAATGTAGATATTGATATAAATTGTTTCTTGTCGAATTGGTAATATCCAGTTATAGGTCCGTAGTGCGTGTTCATGAATAGGTGTTTTTATTTTATTTTAATTTTATTTATTTTTATTTTAATTTTATTTATTTATTTTTTATTTTTACTTTTATTTTTATATTTTTTTATTTTTTATTTTATTTTATTTCATTTCATTTTATTTTGATTTATATTTATTTTTATTATTTATTTTTATTTTTATATTTATTTTTATATTTATTTTTATTTTCATTTACATTTATTTTTATTGGTCTTTTCCCTTGTGTTTGGGGTTGAAGACTTAGGATTAAAATTATGTTTTTTAAGTAATGTATTTATTATAATGGTTTCTGTTGTAAGGGGACCCCACATGGGTGTGCAGATGGATGGCGGTGATTGACATGCTTGTATCCAGGTTTTTGTGTCCAGAGTAATCAGTGGGAGGGATCTCCCAAAGCTTTATAAGTGGCTTGGAAGTGGTAATGAGCGTCTTGATAACGCCCTGTGGGTGGGGCGAAACGCGTTGACGCACTTCCGGTTGCCTGGTCCGTCGTCTGACGTCATTTCCGGTGAGTGGAGCGCACGCCGAGCGGTGCGTTCCAAGGGGCCATCTTAGCTTAGTAGATGAGTCTGTAGCTGAGGTCTGCCATCCTGCTGCACACTAAACTGTGGGGTCTCTTACAAAAATCGGTGTACATGAAAAGTGGATCATTTTGGAAGAAAATCACTGTTGTTTTGAATAAAAGGCGGGCTATATCCCGCAAAAGAATGTGAGTGGTCTGGAGAGATTATTTTGAGGAGAAATTACTACGGTATCACGCTATGGTCTTTTCTTCTTCCTGATTTTCCTTGGGGGATTCGGTGAGAGGAGTAAGCAGAAGAGGTACCTAGACATAAGAGGAAACAGCACTTGGAGGTCTCACAAAAAGTAAAGGGGGTCCAGGAGCCCTTAATAATCCTGAAAGGCGTGTGACTCACCAATATCTGGTGAGTGCGGCTAATGTTGATTTCTGCACTGGTGCATGGTGAAGGGATCAGTAACACGGAAGAACAAAATGAAAATTATAATTTAATTTGTTTTATTTTTGTCACGGGACTGTAATTATATATATATATTTTTTGGGATTTTTTTGATTTTTTTTGTCACTGGACTTATGATTCTAATGTTTATATATTTTTTTATATATCAATTTATTTATATATAATTTATTGTATATATCTTTATCAGCACAGTAATGTTTTTTTAAAGCTGAGTAATGTAATTGACCATGTGGGTTTGCGCTGGTTTTCATTGTTAAAAATATTGCAATACATGCCCAAGCTGGCCAACTGCGTCAAAGTCATCCCTCTATGGCCAGTCCTACTCTGCTCTGCCTACGCAAATGCTACTGTGGACACAATGCTAGCATAGGGGAAAAGACACAATGGGGAGAGCTACAAGGTTCAGGTCTGGCTACTGACCCAACAATACAACAAACAAGAGATTCCTGAGCTCAAATCCCAACAGCTAGTGCATGCATTTATCCATCTCTAGCTCTCCCCATTGTGTCTTTTCCCCTATGCTAGCATTGAGTCCACATGAATTTGCACATCCCTGCTGCCCTGTAGCAGTATTTCTGCTATAGGGCGGTGGGGATGGATCCTGTCAGGACAGGGAGTGATTAGAAACCAATTTAACCTCCCTGGAGGTATTCCCGAGTGTAGCTCGGGGTAAAGTTTCAGCACCACAAGCAGTAACCCCGAGCTACACTCGGGAATACTCTGCAGCTCTGCTCCGGGATCCCTTCTTCACTTACCTTGTCCTGCTCTCCCGCAATGTCCCTCCTGCAGTGACCCCGGCAGTGTCCTCCAGCCGATGCCGGCATCTGTCATCTGGGTTCCGTTCCCTGCGACGTCGGGACGTACGGGGACAGAACGGCGGGAAATGTGAAAAAGTGACATTCACTAAATACACTAAAATCACATAGTATAACATTCCTGTATCAAACCATTTCACATACATTTTGTCCCGAGTGCTTTGTCCGGTGCCCTGCCTGCATTTTTACTGTTCTTTCTGCCTGGAAACTGAGAAACGTCCATGGCGTCCAAAAAGCGTCCCTTTAGGTCAAAAGCAGTTTTAGACCGGCTAGAGAACAGCGATAGTAAATCAGAACCACTTGCAGAATTGAGTGATAATGATTCGTGGGGGAAATTTGTCATCAGACACTGAAAACAATAATTGTGACTGTTCTTGTGGACCACTTTTACTGCCTTTTATCACGTTGGTTTGTGAGTATATATCCTCTTTTCATTTAATAAAATACGTGTTATACCACGGTAATGCATGATGAGAGTGCGCCCTTGTTTGTTCTTTTCCACTAGTGGTCACAAGAATAGGAAGTGAGAGGAAATCGCCCCTATGGGGGTTGCAAAAATAAAAATATTAAAACTATCCTCTTTTAAAAACAAAAAACTTTTGACTAGAGTACAGCTTTAACATTTGATCTGAGTTGACATTACCTGCATCAGCATGTTGTTTTGGGCCTGCGGCAGGAAGCGAAGCCTGTCTCCTGTTTCTCTGTGCTTTGGACAACGAACAACCATTACACTCACTACAATTTAAAGCACCTGTCAGTAAAGAAAAGTGCACGCGGTCAGGATTGATTTTTTTATAATACATCTAAAGCGCTATAAACATATAAATCACCGAATTCCTTCTTCCAGAGGGAAGAGCGTACAAGATGGCCGCAGCCTGGACACAGCTGTCGCTGAGAGTCAGTAAATGAGATGCAAATGAGAATCTTTCCGTGGAGGTTTGTTTATTGTGATCTGAGCCTCAAACATAGTGTGGTGCCCGGAGGAAAAACACAAGGATGAGATGAAGTATCATAAATAAAACAGAATGTCCCACGGTAGCCAAGGAATCACAAATACCTCTGCTGAAGCCAGAGGACAATGGCATTGCATGCTGTAACGGAACAAAAAAAAGAAGCAGTGATGCAAGGACCAAAGTACAATATTCATAACAATCCATTCTGTACCGGACTGGTTTCAGTAAAATACATATTGATTAGTTGAGTTAATACTCTGCTCCCTCGCACCATCAGTTGAATAAACCCAACGAGTTCACCCAAAATGTAACCTTTCAGCTTTGCATGGATGACAGCAGGTTGATACCCACTGCGCTTCTTACATTGTGTGAGAGTCCTTGGAGTGACCTTGCCTGTCCATCTTCTGCAGTCACAATCAGGGGCGGACTGACCATTCGAGCTCTTGGGTACTGCCCGAGGGCCCGGGGTCAGTAAGGGGCCCCATGAAATGCCCCTGGTACCTTTTATAGGCTTTTTTGGGTGTGCTTTGAGTGTGGGCAAGGACACAGGGGCCCCATAATCCCCTATTGCCCGGGGGCCCCATGAGTTGTTAGTCCACCCTTGATCACAATGAGATGCTTTATTCTCATTTCTAGATTTTCATAGGTGTCAGTACTCCAGCTTTCCTGCAATATTAAACAAAATAGTAGATTGCTCTGTGTGCAACTTTTTTGAGTAGAAGTGGTTAAAACAGCTGTCAGTTTTTAATTTGATTTCTCTGTCTCATTAAGATTTTCCATCCTGTCTTGTAATCTCTACAGCAATGAGAAATCCCCTCTTAGGCCCCTTTTGAGATGGGGCAGGCTCCCGATTATACCCAACTGCCCTGTAGCCTCCCTAGCGGTCTGATTATGTCCGTATTTCTGTGCTCAAAGCGGCAAATTTTTTTGCATGGAAATATGTTGTTTTTTTATTGTAGGCCTGTAATTTTTAGGAATAACTCACTGAAATCGATCCGAACATGAGTCTAGTAAACATCCCGGGTATGTTAAAATTTGAAACACGAAATCATAAATTATAATGTAATAAATAATCATAAAAAATAATAATATAATAATACATTTAATTCAATAATATAATCAAAACGAAAACACTGAAATTTGAAATAGAGCGCCAAGTTCGCACATCGCTGAGCAAAGTCGCAAAATAGTTTTCAGTGTCTGATGATGAATTTCCCCCACGAATCATTACCACTCAATTCTGCAAGTGGTTTGGGGTGAACTTTATGACTCGGTCGGCCGATTTTCGAAATCAGTGATGGCACCATCGGATTACCAAGCGAATGACGTTTTCTGATTTTCGGATGAAAAATTGTTCGGAATTCGAACCATGTATGGCCTGCATTAGTTCAGGAGCATGTAATTGACCATGCGCATGAAGCCTAATGCAGAACATAGATGGATCGAAAATGGGCCAAAAAATTCATCCGAAAGAATAATCGGCCGATTTTCGGATCGTTAGTGAGTGGGTGAATTTGTCGGCTGTTTTTTCGTGATTTTGACACATTTTTTTAATCAGTTATGTTGGAAAAAAACGGACGATTTTGTCAATTGCCCAATTTTCACGGCAATGATGGGCAAATCGGCTGATCTTTTTACCGATGAAAAAAATGTGCATGAGCCGTGACCTGCAAGAAGAAAAATAAGAAACAGAAGAAGAAGACAAAGAAAAATAAGAACATCTGTATCTATTTGTATCCATTTTGGATACAGATGTTTCTATTTGTATACAAATAGATACAATGTTGGAACCACAATACTTTTAAATGTCAAATATAATAGCGGAGTGTCCCTGCAGAGAGCTCCGCTATTATATTTGACATTTAAAAGTATAGCGGTTGCAAAATTGTATCTATTTGTATCCAAATAGAAACATCTGTATCCAAAATGGATACAAACGTTGCAACTTTGCTATACTTTTAAATGTCAAATATAATAGCGGAGCTCTCTGCAGGGACACTCCACTATTATATTTGCCGGCCGTAGACGGGACGAAAGTCAACCGATTTTTTTTTACCAATGGTGGTAACGTCGGCCGATTGAACAACTGATTTTTCGGTTTAAAAAAAAAAAATGACCGGTTTTCAACCCATCTATGGCCTGGGTCACACCTGTGCGTGTTGCAATCTGCTGTGGGCAGGGGCATATTTAGCACAAGGCAAACAAGGCTTTTGCCTAGGGCTGCATTTTTCAGGGGGGCAACACTGCCCCCCAAAAGAAGGGATGGAAGAAGGGACACACACAGCATGGAGACCAGGTGGGATCTGAGAGAGGCTGCAGGCTGCTTGATGGTGTATGCAGAGCCTGACTCTTGTTCCCGGGGATATCGAGAGCTGTAAAGGGAGTGTCTTCTCTCTCTCCGTGGTGGGGGGAGATTTCCACTGTATGGGGGGCAGTGGTAGTGGAAGGCTCTCTCAGGTGGGGGGGGGGGACTGAGGTGTTGCTGTTCAATGTCAGACTCTCTTTGTGGGGGAGGCGGGGTGTTGGTCGGTGTCAGGGTCTCTCTGTGGGGGGGGGGGGAGCCAATTTTTGTGTTGCCTAGGGCAGCACGAAACCTAAATATACCCCTGGCTGTGGGAAAAAAAAAAGTCTCTGACCCTATCTAAAAACACAGCAGCTGAAAACACATAGATGTGAACGTGTCCCATAGGAAAGCATGTTAAATGGACTGTAGTGAGTTTGTACAAAAAGCACTAAAAAAATGCATAGGTGTGAACCAGGCCTAAAGGAGTCTTGGGATGTTGTATTTCAGAAAGTGCTAGGAGCGTTCAACAGTTATCTTTCACAAGATGCCAAAAACAAAGTAGCAAAAAGACAGTTAAAATGATTAAACTCCAAACTTCTCCTTGCAATCCTGTTAGAGGGATAGAACGTAACTTTTTTCAGGAAGTTTGTCGTTTTTGTTTCCTAAAATGATTGCTGTATTGTTACTGTGCTAATCTAGATACAATTAGTACTTCCAGCAGCCCTTCTTCCGATCCTATTATCTGTCTTCTCTGAGCAGCTGCCGTCCCCTATGTACAGGCCTGCTCTGGGGTAAGAGGTTCGTTAGATGCCTGTGTTGGATGTGTGCCATGGGCTTTTAATACCACTTCCCAAGTTACTGCTGGCAGCTTTTGTGGGTACATCTGACATCCCTGACAAACAGGCAGATTCTTGGCAGAACGCTGCAAAATGTCATATTGGCTGTCTCTGTGAAAGGCTTAGAAAACACAGTTCAGTGAGATATTTTAGTATTTGAGGATTGACAGAAAGACTTGCTTTCCCTGTTTTTTTTTGTGAAATATGACCTATTTGTGAAGATGATTTTAGAATAATGAACCCTGATTTTTATTTTCTTTTTAAATTGAGAAATACAGGAGTTAAGGTGAATCTGTCATAGTGGAAACCAGGTCTCAGAAACCTTTCCCAGACTCAGAAGCTACAAAGTTGTGAAGCTGAAATGGTTCAACTTAGAGGTGAGTAAAGTTGGCGTCCCGGAATTAGTGTGCAGCCAGCGGGGTGACAGCGATCAGTATCTTCTGAAAGAATAGGATTTTTACGTACCTGTTACTTCCGTATCTTGGAGTACAGTACAACGGGTTCTTATACTGGGTACACACAGGTAGAAATTGGGGCGGTTCAGCAGGCACCAGTTGAATTTTGGTCTGTGTGTAGCTCTTGTTAGATCGAATCAGACTCGTTGGAAAAATCAGCTTCAGTCAGCGGATTGCGGACAATTGGCTGCAGTGCTGATCAGTGTAGTCTGATAAAAAAAAAAAGAGCCGTATGTACCCCACTTTAGACCATAGGTTATATGCCACTACCTTTGGGTGATTGGACACTGGAAAAAGCTTTGCTGGGACCCCCTGGGACACCCCCCCCCAGTGCACCTATAGAAGCCCCTGCTGTTAGGCTCCAATTTTTTAGCAAGCGGATTACAAAGGAAAATGGAGGGACCTGTCCTACATGGAAGAAAAATTTATTTAAAATATATTTTAAAAATATTCTTCCCAAATATATTGGCATATATTTGAAATACTACAATTTTGGTCGTATTCAAAATATATATACCCATAATATATATATATAAAATATATATATATATATATATATATATATATATATATATATATATATTATATATATACCCATATTATAAATATTATATATATACCCATATTATAAATATTATATATATACCCATATTATAAATATACAGTATATATAAAAAAATCAACAATCGGAATGCGCTAAATATATCAAAAATAATATGTGTACAAAAGTCCCAACATCCTAACTACAATATATAAAAAATCTCCAGTGAAAACAATCCATAAATTGGTGTATAAAAGTGTGTAGAAAAAATGTCCAACACCCTAAACGAAAATTCTTTTTAAACATATAAATCCACCGTGCTTAATCCACCACCAAATGAATGGAATAAACTCACCAGAGCTCAATGCTGATTAAATTATAAATCAGCACAAGCGTGTTTGCTCTGGGAGCGATGAGAGAAGGCAGATCATGAAGTAACACTCTGTAGTATAGACACTTCCAGATATCAGGAGCAATACTCTGCAGTGACTTTGAGGTATGGCCAGGACTCCTTATATAGCGATCATCCTCCAAATATATAGTAATACCACTCAAAAATAAAGAAAAGGCATGATGGTGCAGTAAGTAAGAACCATTTAACTTTTATTACACTCTCATCTTACTCACAAAGTTGAGTGTCCACCTGACACTGGTATAACAAGCGATCAAATACACGGAATGGACGAGCCCCGTTCACCGCGGACACCTCGCCGACAGCTCCAGGGAACGTCCTGACGTCATCCAATAGGCTCCGCCCTACGCGTTTCGTCACTCTGACGTCCTCACGGAGCGGCATGGATTTAAGATGTCAATACAGCCTATATATACCGCTCGCACTCTGCATGATAGTGCTTCTTAACCAATAGCGGCAATGATACAATGACACACCGCTTGCACTCTGCATAACGGTGCTTCTTAACCAATAACAGCGGCGATATAATGACACACCGCCACTCGCTTGGTAAGGTTACATAATACATCAGCATCAATAACGGCATATACCTTTTCATTCATATATTTAGCCATATACAAATATATATTTAAAAAATATCATATAATGAATGAATTGTAGTTCACACAAAACATTTACTAAAAAACATATATTAAAAAACATTACATAAAAAACATTAAATAAAAAAACATTTAATAATCTATTCTTCCTCTTTCCTTTCTCTCTAAATAAAAAAGGGGAACTTATCCCAAAAAGTCAAGCTCTATAAAGAAAAGCTCTATCTCCCAATATTCACAGACATCTATATTTCCTTATCAACCAGTGTATTCAATTTCCAATCTCATAGTCACCAAATTTCATAAAGGAGGACTCCACCACACTCCATACTCAAAGGAGATATATATACATGCATACACTACATATTTCTATATTTAGGACCTCAATTTCAAATAACGTCTTGATACCCAATACTGAACTTCTCTTAAAGGGACCTTCCCTACAAATAATTTAAAGGGGAAAAACCCTTTCTCATCCTTACTTATACAAGTGATATGCATGCATATATCTCCCCTTATTTTCTCATCTCTCCCCTACGGTTAACATACCCCAAAATACAGCTCCCTCAGCTTTCTTTTAAAAATTCGTTAAGAAACAATTTAGATCTATATCTATATTTAACCCATTAGGTTTCAATACATCTAATTCGTGTATCCAAAATGTCTCCCTTTTAGATATTGCATTAATCATGTCTAATCCTCTCCAATGTTTTCTCACCTTCTCTATTCCATAAAAGGTTACCAGACTAGGGTCACTATTATGTTTAATTTTAAAGTGTTTAGACACACTATGTTTATCATATCCCTTTTTTATGTTATTAAGATGTTCCCCAATTCTAGTTTTTAATAATCTCCCTGTTCTCCCTACGTACTGTAACCGACATGGGCACTCTAGGACGTAGATCACATGGGATGAATTGCATGAAATTAATGAGTTTATCTTATATTCCTTATTTGTATGCATTGAAGCAAAACTCTTTCTTTTTTTCTTTAAATTTTTTTTACTGTTTTACATGCCTTACATTTGTTACAATTATAAAAGCCTTGTAATTCAGGAAAAAAAAAAAATTTCTTTTGGTGGATCTAGAACATTGTGGACCAGTTTCATCTGCAGTGATTTATTTTTTCTATATATAAACTTTGGTTTTTGTGGAATAATTTTCTTCAACGTATCATCTTTAAGCAGTATTGGCCAGTATTTTTAAAAAATCTTCTCAACATCCCTATATTGATTATTGAAATCAGTGATAAAGGCAATTTCTCTTTTATTCTCCTTGATTTTTCTACCCATCAGAAGTGTGTCTCTATCTTTATTCTCAATTATTCCTTTTTCAGTCTCCAAAAAGGATATATTATAGCCTTTATCAACAAACCTATCTATAATGAGTCTAGTTTGATCTACAAAATCTTCTTGCTGACTACAATTCCTTTTAATTCTGGTAAATTGGCTCCTTGGCGTACTGAACAACCATCTCGGGTGGTGTCCACTAGAGGTGGGAATGTAACTATTTTTATCTACCTCCTTAAAAAAGGTTTTAGTATATATCTCACCTTCATGTTTATATAGTGTGAGATCCAAAAAATTCACTTCTCCAAAATCACTCACTGTAGTGAACTTTAACCCATATTTGTTGTTATTAATATTACTAACAAATCCCTTTAGGTCTTCTTCTGAACCTCTCCAAATCATCACGATATCATCAATATAACGCCTGTATAAAACTATTTCTGGCCATTTATCAAAGATGCATTCAACCTCCCATTTGTCCATAACAATGTTTGCTACACTGGGAGCATACTTAGCTCCCATTGCCACACCTTTACATTGCTGAAAGAAGGTGTTATTATACCAGAAAAAGTTATTTATCATGGCAAATTGCAACAAATTTATAATAAATAGTCTCTGAATAGATTTAATCCTAGATTTCTGTTTCAAAGCCCATCTCACTGCTTCAATTCCATCCTCCTGCTTAATACTAGTATACAAAGCCTCCACATCAATGGTCACCAAAAGGCAATCATCAATCCCATTTATAGTTTTAAGTATATTAATAAGTTCACTACTATCCCTTAAAAAAGCTCGATTATTCCTCACTATTATCTGCAAAAAGGAATCTATATATTCCCCGATACGGGAAAAAATCGAATTAATCCCACTCACAATAGGTCTCCCAGGTGGCTTCTGTTTATCTTTGTGTAGTTTAGGCAAATAATATATTACTGGAATTTTGGGATTCTTAATATAAAGATATTTTGCTTCTTTTTCGTTCAGAACACCCGATTTCCTTCCTTCCTTAATCAACTGCTTTAAACGATTTTTTAGCCCTTTAGTAGGCTACTACTCATCTACTAATTCATAATCTTTTTTGTTCAAAACCACAATACTGCCACCCTTGTCAGCTCCTCTAATAACAATATCTTTCCTTTTTTCTAAATCTTTAATTCCTTGTATAATTTCTTTAGGGGTATATTTTTTCTTTTTTAGATCCATATTTTTAATATCTATCTCAACCATCTTTTTAAAAACCTCTAAAAATTCATTACCTATATTCTTTGGATTAAATGTCGAAGAATTCCTCAATGTGCTATGTTGATATACACTGGTTGATCCATTATTATTTCCTTTATTTTTGTTTAAAAATTTTTTAATGTTTATTTTCCTCACAAATTTTTGGATGTCTATAAACACATCAAATTTATTCACATTCACATTAGGTATATATTTTAGACCTAAATCTAATACTTTTAATTCATTTTCTGTTAAAACCACATTGCTCAAATTAAAGATGCCATTTCCTATTTGTCTCTTTTCCTTTTCTTTTCGCTTGCCTCCTCTTTTTCCTCTATACCTCCCAAATCTTTTCTTGCTCCATCTATGCCTGGTTCCTTCCATCCTCTGTAATTGGGTCCATAATACCTCATCCCTGAATCCCAATTCCTGTTGGGGTCCTGAAAACCCCCTCTGGTGAAAAAATTCCCCTGAAACCCCCCTCTACCAAACCAATTACCTCTATGGCCACCTGGTCTTCTATAACCAAAATTACCTCTATTAAACCTCCCCCACCCTTCAAAATAGGGCCTCTGAGTGGGGTTATTTCTTTCAAGCATATTCATTTGTTCTTTTGTATGTTCTTGAAATTGAACATTTAATTTCTTCTGAGGGGAGTTAGAGGATCCCATTTTCATAGGTAATTTTGTTGTATTCCCAGGAGCTTTTTCAGGTGTAGATTGTTTGGAATCACACTCCTCAACATTTAAATTGTCCTGCCATTTATATACCTTATTGTTTTTATAATCATCTGTATCTCTATTATATTTTTTAACTTTTTTATTTTTGGTGTCTTTATCAACTTTCATGATATACAGTTGTGACCAAAATTATTCAACCCCCAATGCTGTAAAGGGGTTTAGGGACTATAGTGTACATTTGGAATTGTATTCAGAATCAAATCCTACAAGGACGTTGTAACTACCCAAATGCAACTAAAATGACATCAATTGTTTATGTAATACAGTAGTAAATGGTTCTTATGTGGTTTCTTCATTGCCACAATTATTCAACCCCTTAAAGACTACCACTCTGAAGAACAGAGGTTCATACAGGTGCTTTCCATCAGGTATTGAAAACACCTGTGGATGTCACCGAGCAGCAATCAAGCATAATAAGCACCAATTAGGCAGCTTTAAAATGACTGTGATACTCAGCTCCTTCTAGACATTTACTGGTGTGGTTACAAACATGGTGAAGGCAAGAGAATGGTCCAGGAAGACAAGAGAAGAGGTGATTTCTCTTCACAGGAAGGGCAATGGCTATAAGAAGATTGCAAAGATGTTAAACATACCAAGAGACACCTTAGGAAGCATCATTCGCAAATTCAAGGCAAAGGGCACTGTTGAAACGCTACCTGGTCGTGGCAGAAAGAAGATGCTGACTTCGACTGCTGTGCGCTACCTGAAGCGTAGAGTGGAGAGAAGTCCCCGTGTGACTGCTGAGGAACTGAGAAAAGATTTGTCAGATGTGGGTACAGAAGTTTCAGCCCAGACAATAAGACGCACACTGCGTAATGAAGGCCTCCGTGCCAGAACTCCCAGGCGTACCCCCTTGCTGTCTCCAAAGAATAAGAAGAGTCGACTGCAGTATGCCAAAAGCCATGTGGACAAACCACAAAAGTTGTGGGATAGTGTTCTGTGGACTGATGAAACAAAATTAGAACTGTTTGGGCCCATGGATCAACGCTATGTTTGGAGGAGGAAGAACAAGGCCTATGATGAAAAGAACACCTTGCCTACTGTGAAGCATGGTGGAGGGTCAATCATGCTTTGGGGCTGTTTTGCTTCTGCAGGTACAGGGAAGCTTCAGCGTGTGCAAGGTACCATGAATTCTCTTCAGTACCAGGAGATATTGGATGGAAACGTGATGCAGTCCGTCACACACCTGAGGCTTGGGAGACGTTGGACCTTTCAACAGGACAATGATCCCAAGCATACCTCCAAGTCCACTAGAGCATGGTTGCAGAGGAAAGGCTGGAACATTTTGGAGTGGCCATCGCAGTCACCAGACTTAAATCCGATTGAGAACCTCTGGTGGGACTTAAAGAAAGCAGTTGCAGTGCGCAAGCCTAAGAATGTGACTGAACTGGAGGCCTTTGCCCATGAAGAATGGGCGAAGATACCCGTAGATCGCTGCAAGACACTTGTGTCAAGCTATGCTTCACGTTTAAAAGCTGTTATAACTGTAAAAGGATGCTGTACTAAGTACTAAGATTGAATGTCACTTGGGGGTTGAATAAAACTGATAATGCTGTGAGCACAGAAAAGACATTTGTGGTTATTTCATTATAACTGTTATGTTATATTTGTCTGACCTACAAGTGCCTCTTTAATGTAAATGTAAGCAAGATGACTGAATGATCAAAAGCAATGTCAAACTGGCCAAAACACTCAATTTCAGTGGGGGTTGAATAATTTTGGTCACAACTGTATTCTTGGATAGTTTTTGATCTTTCTTTATATTCAGTGGTGTCCATAAATGGCACCATAATTTCTTTTAGATCTTTAATCTTAATTTCCAATTTTTTCAATTTTAATTGTCGCCTTTTAATAATCAATTCCAACAGTTTACTTTCACAATGATTAAAAAACCAAAACCATTCCTCCATCAGATCTTTATCATCCAGACCATCATTGGCTGGAATATCCCATCTAAGTCTCCTTGGTGTGATCTTATCCTTTAAATATAACTCCAAAGTGTTAACATCCCACCATATCCTAATTTGTTTTTCTAATAAGTGTTTAAGATTTTTGAATTTTTCTTCCAGATTAACTCCATTATTTAAACTTGTGAGATTAAATACTTCTGATAAATCTACTTGTCTTTTTTCCATATATCCAAAAATATCCATGGCTGCTATTCTTAAATCACTTGCCAAACAACGTGATAAATCAAAAAAGTATAAGAAAAGAAAGCGCCAATCAATAATATCAATCCTCTACAGCAGCAAACCTCTAACCCAAAATATTGGTAAAACATAAAAAAATCAACAATCGGAATGCGCTAAATATATCAAAAATAATATGTGTACAAAAGTCCCAACATCCTAAATACAATATATAAAAAATCTCCAGTGAAAACAATCCATAAATTGGTGTATAAAAGTGTGTAGAAAAAATGTCCAACACCCTTTTTATTTTTATTTTTTTTTATGTTTTACCAATATTTTGGGTATCGGGGAATATATAGATTACTTTTTGCAGATAATAGTGAGGAATAATCGAGCTTTTTTAAGGGATAGTAGTGAACTTATTAATATACTTAAAACTATAAATGGGATTGATGATTGCCTTTTGGTGACCATTGATGTGGAGGCTTTGTATACTAGTATTAAGCAGGAGGATGGAATTGAAGCAGTGAGATGGGCTTTGAAACAGAAATCTAGGATTAAATCTATTCAGAGACTATTTATTATAAATTTGTTGCAATTTGCCATGATAAATAACTTTTTCTGGTATAATAACACCTTCTTTCAGCAATGTAAAGGTGTGGCAATGGGAGCTAAGTATGCTCCCAGTGTAGCAAACATTGTTATGGACAAATGGGAGGTTGAATGCATCTTTGATAAATGGCCAGAAATAGTTTTATACAGGCGTTATATTGATGATATCGTGATGATTTGGAGAGGTTCAGAAGAAGACCTAAAGGGATTTGTTAGTAATATTAATAACAACAAATATGGGTTAAAGTTCACTACAGTGAGTGATTTTGGAGAAGTGAATTTTTTGGATCTCACACTATATAAACATGAAGGTGAGATATATACTAAAACCTTTTTTAAGGAGGTAGATAAAAATAGTTACATTCCCACCTCTAGTGGACACCACCCGAGATGGTTGTTCAGTACGCCAAGGAGCCAATTTACCAGAATTAAAAGGAATTGTAGTCAGCAAGAAGATTTTGTAGATCAAACTAGACTCATTATAGATAGGTTTGTTGATAAAGGCTATAATATATCCTTTTTGGAGACTGAAAAAGGAATAATTGAGAATAAAGATAGAGACACACTTCTGATGGGTAGAAAAATCAAGGAGAATAAAAGAGAAATTGCCTTTATCACTGATTTCAATAATCAATATAGGGATGTTGAGAAGATTTTTTAAAAATACTGGCCAATACTGCTTAAAGATGATACGTTGAAGAAAATTATTCCACAAAAACCAAAGTTTATATATAGAAAAAATAAATCACTGCAGATGAAACTGGTCCACAATGTTCTAGATCCACCAAAAGAAATTTTTTTTTTTTCCTGAATTACAAGGCTTTTATAATTGTAACAAATGTAAGGCATGTAAAACAGTAAAAAAAATTTAAAGAAAAAAAGAAAGAGTTTTGCTTCAATGCATACAAATAAGGAATATAAGATAAACTCATTAATTTCATGCAATTCATCCCATGTGATCTACGTCCTAGAGTGCCCATGTCGGTTACAGTACGTAGGGAGAACAGGGAGATTATTAAAAACTAGAATTGGGGAACATCTTAATAACATAAAAAAGGGATATGATAAACATAGTGTGTCTAAACACTTTAAAATTAAACATAATAGTGACCCTAGTCTGGTAACCTTTTATGGAATAGAGAAGGTGAGAAAACATTGGAGAGGATTAGACATGATTAATGCAATATCTAAAAGGGAGACATTTTGGATACACGAATTAGATGTATTGAAACCTAATGGGTTAAATATAGATATAGATCTAAATTGTTTCTTAACGAATTTTTAAAAGAAAGCTGAGGGAGCTGTATTTTGGGGTATGTTAACCGTAGGGGAGAGATGAGAAAATAAGGGGAGATATATGCATGCATATCACTTGTATAAGTAAGGATGAGAAAGGGTTTTTCCCCTTTAAATTATTTGTAGGGAAGGTCCCTTTAAGAGAAGTTCAGTATTGGGTATCAAGACGTTATTTGAAATTGAGGTCCTAAATATAGAAATATGTAGTGTATGCATGTATATATATCTCCTTTGAGTATGGAGTGTGGTGGAGTCCTCCTTTATGAAATTTGGTGACTATGAGATTGGAAATTGAATACACTGGTTGATAAGGAAATATAGATGTCTGTGAATATTGGGAGATAGAGCTTTTCTTTATAGAGCTTGACTTTTTGGGATAAGTTCCCCTTTTTTATTTAGAGAGAAAGGAAAGAGGAAGAATAGATTATTAAATGTTTTTTTATTTAATGTTTTTTATGTAATGTTTTTTAATATATGTTTTTTAGTAAATGTTTTGTGTGAACTACAATTCATTCATTATATGATATTTTTTAAATATATATTTGTATATGGCTAAATATATGAATGAAAAGGTATATGCCGTTATTGATGCTGATGTATTATGTAACCTTACCAAGCGAGTGGCGGTGTGTCATTATATCGCCGCTGTTATTGGTTAAGAAGCACCGTTATGCAGAGTGCAAGCGGTGTGTCATTGTATCATTGCCGCTATTGGTTAAGAAGCACTATCATGCAGAGTGCGAGCGGTATATATAGGCTGTATTGACATCTTAAATCCATGCCGCTCCGTGAGGACGTCAGAGTGACGAAACGCGTAGGGCGGAGCCTATTGGATGACGTCAGGACGTTCCCTGGAGCTGTCGGCGAGGTGTCCGCGGTGAACGGGGCTCGTCCATTCCGTGTATTTGATCGCTTGTTATACCAGTGTCAGGTGGACACTCAACTTTGTGAGTAAGATGAGAGTGTAATAAAAGTTAAATGGTTCTTACTTACTGCACCATCATGCCTTTTCTTTATTTTTGAGTGGTATTACTATATATTTGGAGGATGATCGCTATATAAGGAGTCCTGGCCATACCTCAAAGTCACTGCAGAGTATTGCTCCTGATATCTGGAAGTGTCTATACTACAGAGTGTTACTTCATGATCTGCCTTCTCTCATCGCTCCCAGAGCAAACACGCTTGTGCTGATTTATAATTTAATCAGCATTGAGCTCTGGTGAGTTTATTCCATTCATTTGGTGGTGGATTAAGCACGGTGGATTTATATGTTTAAAAAGAATTTTCGTTTAGGGTGTTGGACATTTTTTCTACACACTTTTATACACCAATTTATGGATTGTTTTCACTGGAGATTTTTTATATATTGTAGTTAGGATGTTGGGACTTTTGTACACATATTATTTTTGATATATTTAGCGCATTCCGATTGTTGATTTTTTTATGTTTTACCAATATTTTGGGTTAGAGGTTTGCTGCTGTAGAGGATTGAGATTATTGATTGGCGCTTTCTTTTCTTATACTTTTTTATACAGTATATATACACCCATATTATAAATATATATATATACCCATATTATAAATATATATATATATATATATATATATATATATATAGATATATACACACATACACTACATGTTAAAATGTGTTTTTTATATATTGGAAAATATTTTTAAAAATATATATTTTTTAAAATATATTCTTTAGATTTTCTTTTAACATATAAAGTCATTTTAACGTATATTTTTACATATATTTGTAAATGCATTCCAAAAACGTAGATTGAATGTATTTTTAAAGACATACAATATATTTGAAAATGTATCTTTAAAAATATTTTTCATATATTTTGTAATAAAAATGCTATATATATATATATATATATATATATACACCGTAGCATTTTTATTACAAAGTATATGAAAAATATTTTTATAAATATATTGAATACGGCCAAAATTGTAGTTTTTTAAATGTATGTTAATATATTTAGGAAGCATTTTTTAAAAATATATTTAAAATATATTTTTCTTCCATGTGGGGTGTCCTGTACTGTATTCCAAGACTTGGAATTTACAGGTACACCAAAATTCCTATTATTTTATTTGTACAGTACAGAACACAAGAGTGGATTCCTGGACCATGGGATGTCCCCGAACAATGAAAAGTACACTAGGGGGAAGTTTCCAGCAATGATAGTTAGTGGCACGTGACCCAGAAGCTAAAAAATCAATTCCAATGTCCTGTACTGTGTGACTAACATATATGGTTTGCCCTAGTGGACTTATAACCAAATGACCAGGGCAAGGCTGAAGGGTAGGCAAAAGATGCGGCCACCTCTGGAGCTTCAGTAGAAGGGGGAGCAATCTGGCCTTTTTGCCTAGGGTGCCAAAGGAAGACATACCTATCCTGGAGAAAATACTGTGGCATCTGGTCACATGATCTCAATCAAGAAGGCCTATGGGAATAGACATTCCAGCAGGGCTGGCCTATCAATGGCACTGGCTTTACACTGATCCCACCCCTTCACTTGTTATAAAAGAATAAGGATGAGTTGGCAGGTTGGTCCCTTGGCTAATGCAGGTAATCTGTTTACCGGATTGTCCATATAATTAAAGAATTTTGTTTTCTTCCCTTTTTATTGCAGTCATTACTCCTGCTGGCTGACTGCATTTAGACTGTGTTCAGCACCAAGAAAATTAAAAAACCACAGGCTCTGTTTTAATTTTAATAACCCATCTTTTTTAACACTGTTCATTATTAAAATAAAAAAATAAAATTCACAGCGCTTAAACTCATTAGTGAGAACTGTAGGAGTGGAATAAACCCTTTACATATCATTTAGACCCTGCTTTAGTTGCAGCAAAGTGTGGTGAGCAGGGGCGGACTGACCATTTGGAAACTCGGGCACTGCCCGAGGGCCCGGGGTCAGTAGGGGGCCCCATGAGATGCCCCTGGTACCTTTTTCATAGGCTTTTTTGAGTTTGGGCAAGGACACAGGGGCCCCATGATCCCCTATTGCCCAGGGGCCCCATGAGTTGTCAGTCCGCCCCTGGTGGTGAGCATGCAGGAGTGTGTAAGGACCAATATTTCTGCATTTATGAAGGAGTTGGGACACCCTGACACACATATTCTAAAATCTTCTCCCCAGGGCAAAATCAGATGGATAGCACTAGGAGCTCAGGGTATGAGATATCACTGCCTAATAACCTGAGGCATATCAGAATCTACTGGTGGACCAACAAACGCATTGAACTCTACCCTAACCTGCAATATTTACTGTAGGTGGACTAACATGTATGCTGGACCTACAGTGGAGAAAATAATTACGTGATCCCCTAGAGACTTTGTAAATGTGCCCACTTACAAAGAAATGAAGGGTCTATAATTTTATTCATAGGTGTATTTTAAATGGTATAAATAGAATATCAACCAAAAATCCAGAAAAAACACGACACAAATGTTATAAATTGAGTTGCAGTTCAGTGACTAAAATAAGTATTTGATCCCCAGGCAAAACATGACTCAGTACTTGGTGGAAAAACCCTTGTTGGCAAGCACAGAGGTAAGACATTTCTTGTAGTTGGTTATCAGGTTTGCACACATCTCAGGTCCACTCTTCACAGATCTTCTCTAGATCCTTAATGTTTCTTGGGTGTCACTTGGCAACTTGAAGTTTCAGCTCCCTCCATAAATTTTCTATAGGATTAAGGTCCGGAGACTGGCTAGGCACTGCATGACCTTAATGTGCTTCTTCTTGAACCACTCCTTTGTTGCGGTATGTTTTGGGTCCTTGTCATGTTGGAAGACCCATCTTCTGTGTTCTGGTTAAGGGAAGAAGGTTCTCATCCAAGATTTTGCAATACATGGCCCTGTCCATAGGCTCCTCAATGCGGCCAAGACAGCCTGTACCTTTAGCCGAGAAGCAGCTCCAAACCATGTTTCCACCTCCGTACTTGACTGTAGGGATTGTGTTCTTAGGGTCATAGTCAACATTTTTCTTCCTCCAAACACAGCGAGTCGAGTTAATGCCAAAGAGCTCAATTTTGGTCTCATCTGACCGTAGCACTTTCTCCCAATTCTTCTCTGCATCATTGGCAATGCTCACTGGCAAACTTCAGATGGGCCTGTACACGTTCAATCTTGAAGAGGGGGACCTTGCGGGCACTGCAGGATTTCAGTCCATGGTGGCGTATTGTGTTATCAATGGTTTGTTTGGGGACTGCAGTCCCATCTGCCTTGAGATCATTCTCAAGCTCCTCCCGTGTAGTTCTGGGCTGATCCCTCTTTTCTCATGATTATCCTTACCCCATGAGGTGAAGTCATGCATGGAGCTCCAGACAAAGGGGGGTTGATGGGTATTTTGTATTTCTTCAATTTGCGAATAATCGCTCCAACAGTTGTTTCCTTCTCACCAAGCTTCTTGCCGATTGCCTCGTAGCTCATTCCAGCCTTGTGCAGGTCTACAATCTTGTCCCTGACGTCCTTTGACAGCTCTTTGATCTTGCCCATGGTGGTGCTCAAGAAATATTCTGTGGACAGGTGTCTTTTATACACATATCGAGTTGTCCTTATGAGCACCTTCTTAAATTGACAGGACTAATCTGTGTACCACATGAGCGCATAGCCGGTCTGTGGGAGCCAGAATTATTGTTGTTGGTAGGGGATCAAATACTTATTTTACTCACTAAACTGCAACTCAATTTATAGCATTTGTATCATGTTTTTTTCTGGATTTTTGGATGATATACTGATATAATTATAGATCCTTCATTTCTTTGTAAGTGGGCAAACGTACAAAATCTGCAGGGGATCAAATAATTATTTTCCTCACTGTATACTGAAATGATCATTTAAAGTGAACGTTTACTTTGTCCATGTATTGTCTAAATGCAAGAAACATGTACACTATATTCTTAAGCTGGCCATACCTAAACAGCATGGATGGACAAATTCCTCTGTTGGGCTTTTGTTCTCTGACAGACTGCTGCTGGCTGTCGGAATACCTGAACAGTAACTGCTTCTGATTGGATGCAGATGCTATTTGACCAACAAATTTCTGGCCGGCTCCTTATATCTTTAAATCTAAGGATGTTGAACAGGAGAGAGCAGACAGGACCACCCACAAAGTGCATTTTGGCTGCCTCAAGAGGAACCAGCCAAATGTATCTAGGTGTATGTCCTGCTCTACTTGAATAGTGGTGTCCTTTGTGTATTTTTTCTAAATCAGTGCAGTAATCCAGTTCAAACCTTCTCTGGGTTGGAGTGTCCTGTAATAAAAGCCTGTCACTGCTGCTCTCTCTCATCTTGCGCATGGTGGCTGATCTTGTATCTGTCCCCCTCGTGTTTTTTGTAGGCAGCCTGAAGAAGGTGGGTCAGCTGGGCCCCTCCCACAGCTCTGATCTCAGCACACAGATAGTGTCACTGCTACTTTTCAAGGTTATATCCAGGGGCGGACTGACAACTCATGGGGCCCCCGGGCAATAGGGGATGATGGGGCCCCTGTGTCTTTGCCCAAACTCAAAAAAGCCTATGAAAAAGGTACCTCATAGGCATCTCATAGGGCCCCCTACTGACCCCGGGCCCTCGGGCAGTGCCCGAGTTTCCAAATGGTCAGTCTGCCCCTGGTTATATATAGGTTTGTAAAGGTAGTTAGTGCTCACAAAGTAGATTTTTATCTAGTGTAGTTACCAAGGAATATACTTAAAAAGTGTTATTAAACCCACAACAGTAAAGCATGCTTGTAATACTCACTGTGGAACCTAAGGGATTAATCCTCTGCATTGTGTAAAAAGGCTTCTGTCTTCTCTGATCCTCCTCTTCTACTATATCCAATCCATGTCTTGATTGCCTTGGGGGCAAGCTGCACCTGATCAGTTCAGTGTGTACTGCTAGTGGTTTTTTTTTTCTTCTAGGAAGTGTGCATGTGATCAGCACAGGGCCAATCAGCGCTGTCCAGACAGAGGGTCAGGGGTTCTGCAGCCTCCTCCTCCAAGCTTTAACCAGCGCTTTGCTTGACGCTTATAAAAGTCAAAGACTGCTCTAACAGCTAATGAGAAAAGGTATTTATCAGTTGATATTTACTAAAATAATTGTATTTCATGTTCTGTGGGAGACCAGATATAGTGAATGTGGGGTCCTGGGTTTAGTAACACTGTAAAGAAGGTGGTCTCCAAACTGCGACCAGGGGGCCAGATGTGGCCATTTGCCCACTTTTATCTGGCCCTTGGGGCTCTATTTTTTCAACCGATACCAACAATGGGGCATAAATCCCCCCACTGACACCATTAAAAGGGGCAGAATAACTTCCAATAACAGGTCACAATTCCTCCCAATGACATCAATGATGGGCCCCAATGAGAGTCACGATGGGGTGCTATTCTTCCCAATGATACCAAAGATGTGGCATTGTTTGTTCCACGGAAGTCAGGACTCTTTCTACTCCCAAGAGTCTGCCTCCCCAGGTCTGAAGAACAATAAACTGGACCTTTGTTTAGAAGTTTGAGCACCCCTTCTTTAAACAGTTTGCATCTCAGCTTTAACTTAACCTTTGCTAGCTTGCAATACTGTTCGTCTGGAAGAGCAACGCGACAATCCTAATACCTGTATATAGGAGGGAGCACGTGACTCAGTCCATGTCACCCAATAGCATTGGTGCCTGGCAATTGGATGCTGAGACATTCAGTCCTGTGCCACTGGGGCAACCACACAAATCCTCAACCCTGTCACTACTTGGAGCTTAGACAGGGCTTCTTTTCTTAGAGAATACAGCAGCAGAAAAATGAAGAGAAAATAAGTACCAGGCGCTGCAGGGGCTGGTATTAACAGGAGGCCCACACAGGCAAGGTATAGATTTACCTTCAACAATGTAAAAAATACAGAGTAAAAGCCTTTGCTCGCATGATATCTGTTAAAGGATATGACTAGCCCGTTTGAACTCTCCTAGATTGTAAGCTCCAAGGAGCAGGGCCCTCAAACCCGTCGTGTATGGAATTGTATTGTTCCTGTACTGTCTCGTGTACTGTCTCCCATTGTAGTGTACAGCGCTGAGCAAACCATATAAATATTGTATAATAATAACTCTGACCCTCCTACAACAATCACATGACTAAATGCCTAGACTTTTTATTTGGGGAGTAGTATTTTCCCCAGTAAAGTGAAGTATGTTACTTCTTGCTTCTCCATCTTGCCAAGATTATGAATGGAGTATCCTTTAGATTGTAAGCTCCACGAGCCGGGCCCTTCTATTCCTTCTGTACTGAAATGTATTGTAATTGTATTGTCTCCCTTATATTGTAAAGCGCTGCGCAAACTGTTGGCGCCATATAAATCCTGTATAATAATACGCTTACTAAAACTGGAGAGTGCAAAATCTGGTGCAGCTCTGCATAGAAACCAATCAGCTTCCAGGTTTTATTGTCAAAGCTTAAAGCGGTTGTAAAGGCTGAAAGGTTTTTTATTACCTTCATGCATTCTATGCATGAAGGTAAAAAACCTGTATGCAGCAGTGCCCCCAGCCCCCTCAATACTTACAGTACCTGAGCCTCATCGTGATCCAGCGATGTGAATGACAGCCTTAGCCATCTCAGGTCTCTGCCATTGGCTCCTGCTACAGCCAATAAGAAGAGAGAGGGGGCTGGGACAAGCCACAGCTCTGTGTGTGAATGGATGCACAGAGCAGTGGGTGCCCCCATAACAAGCTGCTTGCTGTGGGGGCACCCGACAGACAGGAGGAGCCAGGAGAGCCTGCGGGGGACCCAAGGAGGATCCAGGCTGCTCTGTGCAAAACCACAGCACACAGCAGGTAAGTGTAGACATGTTTGTTATTTTCCGAAAAAAAAAAAAAAATACGCTTTAGAATCGCTTTAACTGAATTAGTTAAAGTTAGAAGCTGATTGGTTCCCATGCACGGCTGCTCCTGATTCTGAGTTTACTGCACAGTTTTGGTAAATCCCCTTCTCCTAGTGTCTAGCCTCTGCCCCTGCATACATGTTTTCCTATTGCCCTGTAATAGCAGTGCTCTCCAGCAGTCTCATGTAATGTGTTTCCAGTCCAGGGGCGGACTGACAACTCAAGGGGCCCCCGGGCAATAGGGGATCATGGGGCCCCTGTGTCCTTGCCCAAACTCAAAAAAGCCTATGCAAAAGATACCAGGGGCATCTCATGGGGCCCCCTACTGACCCCGGGCCCTCGGGCAGTGCCTGAGTTTCCAAATGGTCAGTCTGCCCCAGGGGCGGACTGAGAACTCATGGGGCCCCTGGGCACTAGGGGATCACGGGGCCCCTGTTTCCTTGCCCACACTCAAACCGCACCCAAAAAAGCCCATGAAAGGTACTAGGGGCATCTCATGGGGCCCCCTACTGACCCCGGGCCCTCGGACAGTGCCCGAGTTTTCAAATGGTCAGTCCGCCCCAGGGGCGGACTGAGAACTCATGGGGCCCCCAGGCACTAGGGGATCACGGGGCCCCTGTTTCCTTGCCCACACTCAAACCACACCCAAAAAAGCTAATGAAAGGTACTAGGGGCATCTCATGGGGCCCCCTACTGACCCTGGGCCCTCGGGCAGTGCCCGAGTGCTTGAATAGTTAGTCCGCCACTGGTTCGCCCCTGTTTCAGTCTATGCCTCCTGAAGCAGTCCGCAGTCTCCAACAACTCCTAGCACGTTAGCAGTTTCTGATCATCTCAGGTAGCAAACCTCTAGTCCCTGACCATATCCTATTTGTCTGCAGTCTCTGACATCTTCCTGTAGCACTACATTCACTGAATATTATGTGTGGCTTATTGGGGATGTCAGGTTTCCCTATATGAAGAAAGTTGACCAGTACTGCTGTAGACACATGACTACCTGCTGTGTTCACCCTGGATATTGTACCTCCTTTTCTAGGCCTACAGGCCTGGTATCATGCAGTTATCAGACACATTCACACGAGCGGCTAAGCAGAACAAGAGAAAGGCATTAGAAAACGGATGGACACCAGACAAGTGAGATACATTTTTGTCACAACTATCTTTAATAAACCCTGTTTCAACCCTAAAGTTAGTGAGTTTATCAGTTTCAGATCCCCTCCCCCCCTTTACTATAAAAACCTTCTGTATTTAAATTCATTGGCTTAATATAATTTAAATATTGCTTTGTTGCACAGTTGTCGTTTATACAAGTGTATACACCAATTTGTCTATTTTGACACAAAATGATACAAGCTACATTAAGATGGACATTAAATACAGACATTGCCAGCTTCATCGTCTATGTACACAACCACCGTATATGTCACTATTCAGAGACAGTTTGCAAAGAAAAAACAAAAACAAACAAAAAACATATAGATAAGAGCGTCAGAATAAATTCATTGGTTTCAATTAGATTCCTTTTTTTTTTTTAAAGAACATTTAGGTTTTATAAAATAAATTAAAAAAAAAAAAAAAAAGATTCCAGGACAGGAAAGATGTAAGTTTATGATATCTATTGCCAGGCAAAGAGGGCAAGACTCCACATTCTGTTGAGTGTTTGCTGGTGACAATACGTGTGCACATTTCCTAAGGTTGTGTCTCGGTGGAAAGAAAATTAAATTGGACATTTAATAAATTGTCTGAGAGGTACAGGAGCCGATTGACAACTCATGGGGCCCCCGGGCAATAGGGGATCACAGGGCCCCTGTGTGCTCGCCCACACTCAAACCACACCCAAAAAAGCCTATGAAAGGTACCAGGGGCATCTCATGGGGCCTGAGTTCCTTTCATAGGCTTTTTTGGGTGTGGTTTGAGTGTGGGCAAGCACCCATGTTTCCGAATGGTCAGTTCGCCCCTGGATACGTATGTGTAGTCATCACAGCTGCATTTGTACTGTTCTTATGAGCTTAGGAATATACATACCTATACATCGGATTTAAAGCTGAACTCCTGGCACATAACATATGCCGATTCAGGTATACAATCATCTAAAAATCATTAAGAGTGCTTAAAATAGTGTTTGTACCTAAATCTGATTTGGCATCAGGTTCCTGCCGTCCTCTGTACAGAAGAGCTCAGACTGGGAAAGGGAGAAGCTGCTCAAAGACCCAGTCAGCTGTGCTGCGGTGCTAACAAGGAATAGTCTGACAAGACGTGACAGCAGAGTGAAAGAGACACGCTAACTGGTCTGTTGCTTCTCCTTCATTATCCAATCGCAGGCAGGGGGAGGTACGAGACCTAGTTGTATTACATAACTGCAGTAGTGAAAGATCAGGTCTACAGGCTGGCTGTGCGGAAGAGCTGTGTAAATTGTAAGAGATACACATCTTTGGCAGGTAAAACAGCTCTTACAGATGTACTGTATTTTATCTGTGTATTTTGCAGTTTGCCTGGAGTTCAGCTTTAGCATTTTTTTTATATTATTCATGTTTTACGTATGTCAAGGTGTGTTGTTTTCATGGAGTATACTTCCTGATTTTGCATTAAACACACATAAAACATACTGTGCATATGTTTTACATGCAGTATTCATGGCTACAGAAAACAAGTGTATGGGAAATAGCTATTTTACAGAAGTAAAAAGCTTTCTATAATTGGCCCCCCATGAAAACATATTGCTGATCGCTGGATCTGTGGGAAATGATTGGCCACAGTTTCTGGATGCAGCAAACTGACAATTAAAGAAAATTGTTACTGGAAAACTATAAGGATCCACCATTGTTGACCTCCTAAAAAACACTAACTGCCTACAAAACACTAACTGTCTACAAAACACTAACTGCCTGGCTATTTCTCATTGCAAAACAAGTCACTGAACAGGAATGCAGAGAAGAAAAAGCGGAGTTTCTCGTTTGCATATTTCCAGGTCTAACTCACAAAGCCATGGAGCTATTAAACCAGCATGACAGCCAGGTATCTATTTTAGGGAGAAGTCAGCAATGCTTGCCTCCATACTTCGGTAGGCCATACACTATACTTTTCTTTCCATTCAGCCTGAAAAAGAATGCATCAATTCCCTCATCCACACATTTGATGTGGATGGGTAAATCCTCCTGATGTGCCATTGTTTTCTGTTGGCAAGGAGCCTTCTCTGCTGGCAAGGAGCCTTCTCTGCCGGCAGAATACAAAGCTTGACGATCGACTTCTATACAACCAGCCTGCCCAAAGATGGATCAAAATTCGGTGGGTCCTTGCTGAACCAGCCAAATTTCAATCCATCTGTGGCCGACTTTAGTTTGTTAGAAGTTTCCTTTAACTATGCAAGTGTGAATGGGCCTTTAACTCAATCTCTTCTTTTCTTACGCAAGGCAAAACAACAAGTTCACTTTAATGGCAGCCCCAACAGGTTGCACATACTTACCTTCAGTTCACCGCCAAACGGCTCTGTTTGGCTACCAGGAGCATAAAGTGGGCACCTAGTACAGGATCCAAGTTGGGACCCTTATGTGACAGCCATTGAATAGCAATTTACCAAGCGCCAGTGCTGTTGTGTGTAGGGATAGGGGCACACGGTCCTCATAACTGGAAGTCCCAAGTATTTATCTTTGCTCTTGGCAGCTAAAAGGAATGGCGGTTAGGGCCGGCCTTAAAGTCAACTATAGCTTGACTCTTCTGGCTCTACAATCACAATGGTTGGGTATCTAGCCATGTCGATATTACCATTACATTTATATCATGTACAAATAGCAGCAGCACACCAGATCACAGTAATGTACGACCTGATTCTCTGACCTTGGGTCCTAAAAGGGAGCCTGTCATCACAAAAATATGGCAGATTCGTTCACGGACTTGTTTTTTTTTTTAGGTACATGCTATAGGGCCATTATTTTTTATCTTTGGGCCACTATTTAGCGAGTCATTAACCCGGAACACGAATCTGCATGCTTGCCCTGGGAAAGCGCCACATCGCAAAGGATAGATAACAAGCACCTCGAAGAATACGTTCATATTTCTCTGCTGACAGTTTCTTTTTAATCTGCAACGGCAAGCTTCAAAGCAGATCGGACTTGTTTATTTTACAGTCCCACCTCTCGTCTTTGAAAGCATTGGGCTTTATTGAATAAAGTGCAGCAGCCTAAAGCAATCTGAATTATTCTCTTATAACCTACGGACTACTGCGCATCCTCGCTCTTTACATCTTATCAAAAAAGCTTCCACAAAATAGCTCGTAGAAAAAAAAAAAAAGCTCTACCTTATCGGTGGGCTAGCAGCCACTTATCTGCTTCTTGAACACAGCTACAAAAATATGACTGATTTCGTAGTGTATATAGATTATATACATACACACATTATATACACATAAAGCCGTATGGGGCTATGTTCACAGGAAGAATGTATTTGGTATTTTTGAAAAGAAGAATGTAGAGATTTTGTATAAAGAATCTGTATTTTGCCATTCTAAATAGAATATCAGTTCTACGTGTAGACTACAGAGGAAAGGCAGATGTGTGCAGTCATGCAGAGAGATTGGGAGATCTAATATGACAGCTATGGGGTTAATCAGCCTTAAAATTTCAGTTTTGGATGGATGGCTTCATTTAGCATATTTTGTACCAACCTGTGATGGGAAGATATGATCAGAGTTTTTGGACTGTTCTCTGGCGCCCAATCTACATTAACTATTGCAAAGGGTTATGGGCTATTAGGGTGACAAATGTAAGCGGCGTACAGCAAATTGCTGGGTGTATTCTCCATGATAGGGCAAGGAGGATGGAGCTCAGGCAGCGCCCTCCAATGAAGCCACGGCTCATTCACATGGAGAAATGGCTATCTTGTAAAAAGCTGAACAAGGCAAGGAGGACTCAGAATGCATTGGTAGGAATGTATCTCCCAGATGAATTGAGCATGCCTTGAAATCCTACACAAAAACAAGTGAGGAACAAAGGGAAGTTTGAACTAACCTGTCCAGAGCAGGGACAAAGGCTGACTTAAGCCGACCATAGATGAATCGAATCTCGGCAGGTTCAGCAGGGATCGGCCAAGATTCAATGCCTCTATAGCAGTGGTTCTCAACCTTCCTAATGCCGTGACCCTTTAATACAGTTCCTCATGTTGTGGTGACCCCCAACCATAAAATTATTTACCCAGTAATTATAATTCATGAGTGTCGTTTTACCTCCAATACTGCTGCTTTCAACACAGTAGCTGCTTTTAACAGAGTAGCTGCTTTCAACACAGCAGCTGCTTTCTACACAGTAGCTGCTTTTAACAGAGTAGCTGCTTTCTACACAGTAGCTGCTCTTTACACATCGGAAATATGTGTTTTCTGATGGTCTTTGGCGACCCCTGTGAAAGGGTCGTTCGACCCCCAAAGGGGTCGCGACCCACAGGTTGAGAACCACTGCTCTCTAGGCAGGCTGGTTGTACTGAAGTTGAATCATCAATTGACTTCAGCACAACCAGCCTATCAGATTCATGCATGCGATTACTGCCGGCAGAATTATGCTGGAATGGATACAAGTTAATCCAATCCTTTTTCCTGTGATGTTACAGCTCCGGAAGCCCTTTCTATACAAATTATTTTTTGCTTTTATTTCTAATAGGTTTTAAACTCATGTAAAGTTGCAGTGATCATTGTGTTCTGCCAGCAGGGAAGGATCCCCACCGGCAGAAGACAACAGCTCCACGGGAGGCATTTCTCCATTAACATTGACTGTGTTGATGGGGGAAGTACAGCGATTTTCATGTAAAGTTGCAGTGATCATTGTGTTCTGCCAGCAGGGAAGGATCCCCACCGGCAGAAGACAACAGCTCCACGGGAGGCATTTCTCCATTAACATTGACTGTGTTGATGGGGGAAATACAGCAATTTTCCTTCCTGCAACCTGTAGAGGAAGGACAGAAAATTGTATCATCTATGGCCTGCTTTAGCTTGAGACATCCCTTGCCAAAAAGCCTCAACAACTCTCAGTGTAATACAGAGTGGCTACTCTTCTTGCCTTGTACAACTGGAATCATGTTCAATCTGCAGTGTGGAATTTAGCCGTATGAAGGGACCACTTTCAACCTAACTGGCCTCACTGTGTCCATGTAAGTGTAGTTGGATTATTAGACTGTAATCCACTGTGGGCTGCCAGTGTTAAACCCAGGGGAAAAAAAAATCCAAAATACAAAGCCATTAAACAACCCTCTATCACATTAATCAGTGATACAAAACCATATCCAATCCATCACAACACACATTCAAGATTGCAAGTAAATTTATAGGAACAGACATCTATTTTCATGACAACTTTATACAAAGTAAGCATACATTGGCTTTGGAAACAATATATATGGCTGCAGGAACCGCTCTCAGCCAGCAGGTGATGCTCTCTATACTACTCTGGATTACTAGAGTAGACTGCGAATATAAGCAGCGCTTCCTGCTGGCTCAAAGACTGTACTGCACCCAATAATCAATTGCAAATGTAGAGGTACTCATGAGGTTATTACTAGTGTGTGCTGTGTAAACAAAAATAAATACCAGCCAGCGGTTAGACAGGAGTGCTCTGAACATATTTGGGACCTGGTAAGAGGACCTATATAGAGGATCTATTTAGGACCACACATAAAAGGTACTGCATGTATGCCTGTTTTACTTTTCCCTCAGGGTGAAGGGCTGGGTGGAGTGGCTGTTTAAATTTCATCGCATCTTGCACCAGATCACTCGTCATTGTCCATAAAGTACCTGCGCACGTCTCATTAAAAGTCCATGGATTGACACGTCAATAAATGGGGCTTGGAGTTGAAAGCAGCGTTCAGTAGCTCTATTGTGCAGGCCAAAAAAACTGATCAATCAAGTAAAACATAGTACACCAAGAACAGTACAATAAAGGTATAGAGGATACGGATGGACAAATGACTGTACAATTCAGCAGCCAGGGACAGCGGGCTCATTAAAGCAGTTAGGGAACTTGTGCTTTCGTTGAAAAAAAGAGCGGTAATTGAAAACAACACCAGCCATCATTTTCTTTAGGCAGGCTGGACACCTGGGGTCCAAAGACCTGTCCATCCCTAAGACAGAGAAGTGAGTACATGTTAGAGATCCATGGGTCATTTGCAGGGTTTCTCCAGGGTTTGGGTTAGTACCCCTGGAGGTTTCCTGACAGTCCTTGTCCTAATGACACATAAGAAAGTGAATGGAAAGCTCCCCGAAGTCAGGGGAAATACCACCTTTAACAGATGGCACCAATTCTGGTGACAACTGTAAAGGCTTGAATTTCCCCCCACTTTCTGTCCTCACCACACTGACACCTAAAGCAATAAAAAACAGACAGATATCGCAACCCTTCCTCAGTTTACCCAAAACCAGAAAAAAAATGGCTAGAGTTTCAATGTTAAAGGGTCCTAATCCTTCCTAATTTTGTGCAAGTTAACCCAAACAATAAAGTGAAACTTCAGGCAAATATACATACATACAAACACACACATACATACATACAAACATACATACAAACACACACATAAGCAATCCTTAAAAAATGAAATGTATCTTAAGATACTGCAATGGCCTAAAATCTTACTCCTATTATCCTCTCACAATCCCCTGCACAGCAGGATTCAGGCTAGGAGGATCTGCACTGCATACCAATTAGGCCTTACTGCATTGCCAGCGCTGTCAATCCAACATATTTCAGGCACTGAAAGCAGGGGCGGACTGACAACTCATGGGGCCCCCAGTCAATAGGGGATTATGGGGCCCCTGTGTCCTTGCCCAAACTCAAAAAAGCCTATGAAAAAGGGTACCAGGGGCATCTCATGGGGCCCCCTACTGACCCCGGGCCCTCGGGCAGTGCCCCAGTTTCCAAGTGGTCAGTCCGCCCCTGGGGGGGAGGCATTTTGGCAAGCTTACAGGAGAGGAGAGTCCTGAGAGGACATAAGCAGCGTGAAGAGGATTTTTATCGATGGAATAAACGGGCAGCAGGCACAGAAATCTGCAGGAGTGACGTCACTATCCTGCACATGCAGTGTGGCAGTGGCCAACAAGTGACCAAGTGGAAGGCGTAATAGTTGAAATAGATGTATTGCAACTGAGTATTTAGCTGGGGTTATGCTGTAAAGTTTCCGGAACAAATATGCAGCCAGTGATATCTGAACACCTGATCTGTATGCTTGTTTCCAGTTGCAGCAATTAGCATTTTTTAGAAGATGAAGTCGGTAGCAGCAACCCCATTCTCTGTGTGCAGATATCTTTACATCATTTGTAACAGTACCACCAAAAATCAATTGTATAGCAAAGCCCTTACTTAGCAAACCCTACTCAAAACTGATTTTACATACGGGTTGATATTGGTGGGTCAAAGTACTGTACTACTCCTCATAGCAATGCAATATTTCATTTGGAGTTTCCAGTTGAGCCTCCCAGCATGGCCACGGCGTCCCCTTCTTTCAGCTGCATTCTTGGAGGATCTAGCTATGAGAGTGAGACCCCCAAGGAAATGATTGTGACAGTGGGTGGAGCTGAGAACCTGTGTGCCGAGACCCCACCTCTAGACTCAAAGAGGTGAAAGAAGCCAATGGTCAATTCAACACAATCACATCCATTCAAAATGAAAATGTCAGCTTTGGAAAGTTAGTTATGAGGCTTCACCCCAACAGCTGAAGTTACCACCCAAGAAGGACAAGGTGACAGACAGGCACTTAAAACATGTCCTAAAATTACAATTAGCATTAAAAAAACAAAACAAAAAACTGCAAAGAAATGGTTAAAGGTTCCCGCACTGCTGGCTACAATTCAAAACCTGTGCGCCCCTATACACAGATATGTACGCTGGCATATACAAACCCATGCTTTCATTTTATTTTTTTTGGCAACCAAAAATAGTTATATAATTAATTCCCTGATTGCTGAACAATAACGTTTCCTAAAATGTTTTCAAAAGAAAAAAAAAAAAAAAAATAAGGAGGTGCATATACATCTATAAATATATCTAAATGTACACCCGCTCCCCACAGACACAGTTAGCGAGCCGCAGCTCCGGTGCAAATGGCGACATGGTGTCTAGGTCAGATATGAGGAGTCCAGGGAGGGAGGGAGGAGGGGAGAAGGAAAGAAGAGGGTGTCAATAAATGTCGGGACAGTCCGTAAACTTTCTATCAAAGTATCCTCCCGTGTAGATCCAGTCCGCGGTCTTAGTGTGCGCATTAGTCCCCTGTGTAAACCACCTGGAAGAGAGAGGAAGCGGGTTACATGTGCACCTGTACAGGACGGAAGGCAGAGATCAACATACAGGACAAGAGGAGACTAGGACAGGATAACTGTGGCGATACAGAAATAAATCCCCTTCAAAGCAATCTTATCTTAGACAGAGACACAAATGCTGCTCGCCGCCTCCTCCTCCTCCAAACTTCAGCAACTTTAATGCATAGAATGCATTAAGATGAAAAACCTTAAAGCAGAGTTCCACTCACACTGAAAAAAAAATAAAAGTCAGCAGTGAAGAATAGTTCATATAGACTACTGGGGGCTGAGAAATGGGTAAAAGATTTGGTGAAGTCACTGCTAAAAGCTTAAAAAGGTCAACTCTAGACCAGTTAAACTCGTTCCAAGGGGTGTGGAATACAGAACGTAGATTCTCAGGGCTTAGAAATGAGGTTATGCTACTTAAAACCCAGCTCCAAGCTCCATGCTCCATGCCCAAGCTCCAGGCTGGCATCTTCAGTTTGGGCACCCGGCTGTGACACCTTGCGACTTCACAGCCGGGTTCCCACTGCGCATGCGTGAGTAGCGCTGCGCTTCCTGAATGGCCCCGTCGTCTTCTGGGACCTGTCACATGTCCCACAAGACTACGGGGAGGGAGGGTAGGAGGACAACTTCCGTTTCCGATAACCTAGGCGTTCGCAGCGGGAGTGGGAACCTGTCAAATTCGGGTACCTGTTCCCCCCCGCTCCCCAAAGGTGACAATCCTTAATGGGGAGCAATCTTTAAAGCGGAACTTCCCCTTTTGGGTGGAACTCCGTTTTAAGGCTTTAGAACCACTTGAAAGTTAATTCTCTAGCTGGCTGACTGGAAACAATTACTTTAGAAATACTATTTATTAAAACAGGATTCATATTATTACTTAGCCTTTGAGCGATTGGATTCAAACTGCAGCAATTTGCAAATTCTAATTCTGTTCTTTAGTGAGGAAGCAAGGAATTATTCTCTGCCCCACTAACTGTGAAATTACATAAAAAAACCCAGCCCAAAAAAAAACAAAAAAACAAACCAAGCTGGAGCCTCATTCAGTTAAAACTCTTTAGTGACCCTGAGCTGCAAGAACAGAGGAGAGAAGGCCATGAGTAGCCACACAAAATCAGACATGCCTGAACAGCTATTGTGTTTTTATGTTCATTTCATGCCAGCACTACACAGGCTTTAAAGCAAAACCTGATTCTGACTGAGGTTATCAGAAATAGCTAAGTGTAGAGAAGCGAGGATCGTGGGGTTTAAGAAATCCTAAAATCTACGGGTTGCAGGGTCACTCCAAGTCTTATTGCCCTCCAGTCAGAAATCACAACATGTATTTGTAAATGCAATACCTTGTGCTCCATTCTTCATTTGTTTTGGCTCGTTCCCTCCTGGAAGCCCTCTGTTTCTCTTCTAACCTTTCCTTCTCTTTACTAGCCTGATCTGTAAAAAAAACAAAAAACATTCATATACAAAAACAATTAACCCCATGCTATCTGCAGCATAAACCAATACAATATTTACAGCATCATGCCAGTGGAAATGAGAGAAGTGACCCACCCAGACACTTACCTAGATCCCCGTTTTCCATGGATCTGATGTCGGGTCTTAGCCGGCAGTCCGTGGGAGCCAATACTGCCACCATGTCTTTGTCTAATTCATTAAGAGCCACGGCGAAATGGGTAAAATTGTACATCTTGGGAGGAAAAAAAAAAAATCAGAATGTTAGAAGATGTAGACCTGTATATAAATCATTTGAATCACAGCAGAAAAAAACACAAGGGTTGATTTACAAAAGGCAAACAGACTACGCTTTGTAAGTGTAGTTGCGCTCTGCAAGGGCGTTTGCTCCAGAGATTAGTAAATGAGGTGAAAATTCACTTTGCAAAGAATACCCAATAACATGCAAAGAATACCCAATAACATGCAAAGAATACCCAATAACATGCAGAGAATACCCAATAACATGCAGAGAATACCCAATAACATGCAGAGAATACCCAATAAGATGCAGAGAATACCCAATAAGATGCAGAGAATACCCAATAAGATGCAGAGAATACCCAATAACATGCAAAGAATACCCAATAACATGCAAAGAATACCAAATAACATGCAAAAAAATACCCAATAACATGCAAAGAAAACTCAATAACATGCAAAGAATACCCAATAACATGCAGAGAATACCCAATAACATGCAGAGAATACCCAATAACATGCAAAAAATACCTAATAACATGCAAAGAATACCTAATAACATGCAAGAAATACAAAATAACATGCAAAGAAAACTCAATAACATGCAAAGAATACCCAATAACATGCAAAGAAAATAGAAAAAAAAGCATTTTTGCTTACATATGATTGGAGATTGGAAGTCATCAGAGATTCCCTCATTTACTAAGCTTTGGAGAAAATGCCCTTGCAGAGTGCAAAGGCACTTGCAAAGTGCATAATCTAATTGTCTTTAGTAAATGAACCTCATATTGTTTACCAAGTCTGGATTTGTTATTTAGTACAGGTCAGGAAGAGTTATACTTATGAGAAACTAGAAATGATAAAAGAATATTATGAAAGAAAAATCAAACAAAGGTTCTGTGTTCACCTGAGGTGAGTTTGAAGGTCGACTATTGATCCTCCATAGAAGGGTACTGCCAGGTATGACCTGCACAGTCTCCTGGATTTCTGGCATATCATCGGATTCGTCACTGTCTGGATTCAGAGTTTCTTCATTCTGCAATGAGGTGTGAGAGAAAGTGAATAATCTTTTCCTTACTTTACTGCCTTGAAGATATCTTTAGGTAGTTCATTCCTCACATCTAAATCCTGGAGGTGAGCTTAAAACCCAATTCTGGGCTAAACTTTTATTATAAAGGTCCCAAAGAAGCTCAGGCTGCAATACTCCTCTTTAATTCAGAGCTGTCCCCCCAAAGTATCACAAGATGTCCACAGTCTTCCAGCGTGATGGCACTACACCACCCTTTATTCACAGTGTACTGAGCAGAGAGTGGCATTGAAGTCATCCCATCAGTGCCACCCTCTACATCAGTAGGGACCACCCAGCCTAGAGAATAGGCAAAGCTGAAGAGGACCTTGTGACATCACAAGACTTGGCAACGTAAAGAAAAATACGGTCAGCAGGGGCCATGAGGAGGATGGGCATGGAGCTGGGTTTTAAGTAGCATAACCTCATTTCTAAGCCCCGAGAATCTAAGTCCTGTATTCCACACCCCTTGGAATGAGTTTAACTGGTCTAGAGTTGACCTTTCAAACTTTTAGCAGTGACTTCACCAAATCTTTTACCCATTTCTCAGCCCCCAGTAGTCTATATGAACGATTCTTCACTTCATAGTGATTGATTCTATGTGATCTTCCTATTGCTTCACAACCCCTGCAATGACTCTAGCTGGTCCAGTTTAAGATACTTGTCTTGACAATGAGTCTCAAAGGTCTAGTCTCCCCTTGTTATCCCTGTAGAGCTGTCTAGATGGTCTAGCCCTTATATCTCAAGCTTGGAAATGAATCTAAATGGTGTAAATCAAATGTTTTGTTCTCAGTGTGAGTCTATTCTTTACTTGCCAGCCATAGGTATGAAGCTCAGTTGTCAAGTCTTACATTCATAGCCTCCAAATAAGTCATGTTCTCAGTTCTTGGACACAAGAACAAGTCTCATTAGTCTAGCCTCCTTCTCAGAATCTAGGTAACGAATAAGCTCACCTTTTTTAAGAAAAAATCATAAATGCACAGTTTTTTCCAGGTAAAAAAAATATGAATTTACTATTTTTTTCTTCTTAGGAGCCTGCAGAGCACTACACGTGCGATCAGCATAATGCAGGTACATCAGGCTCCTGCAGACTGTCAGTGTAGCTGTCAGCCCGTACCTTTGATACGGGCAGGCAGTTACTTCAGTCTAGGAAGCTCAATGGACTACGAGAGCGCTCACCAATGCCCTCACATTTCATTTAGAATTACAAGCCGTCAGCAGCAAAGGCTGTGGGTACTTGTAGGCATTCATTTACAAAACTCTGTTGATGAATGACGTAGCTGTGTAGGTGGAGCCATGCACGGCAGCGCTCTTTTCAAATTCTGACAGCGTGTAAGGAGAAGATCCCCAGCCTGCTGTCACAGGAAGGGGGGGATCAGGGGAAGAGCTGCAGGAGCGGGAACATGTTACATGTTCCACCATAAAAACAGGTGTAACATGTGACATGTTCCCAAAGGTAAATTTATCCTTTAATCTATCACTTCCCAAGCCCTGAAAGGAGTCTTGGTTGTCTTGTCCCGCCTTCTCAGTCCATGGGATCTATCTTGTGGCCATGTATCTAAGGGATGTGTCTAGTATTTCTCTCATGTCTGCTTTCTGAGTAAGTTCGTGTGTTCCAGAATTAAGTTCAGAGGAGGAGTCTATGAGGCTAGTTGCTCTGCCTTTGGAAGGAGTTTAGGTGGTCTTCAATTTTCAGTCTTGGTGACGACAACAGGTTAAGTGTTACTTAGACCTCTCACCTGTTTATATTTCTTCGGTTCACCTCCTTTCTTTTCTGATTTCTTGTAAGCCTCATATGTAGAAGGATCTATACTCCATAAGCACTCCGTCCACTTGCCATATATCATACACAGTTTCTTTTTGCTATGAAAGAGCAACACCATCATAAATTAGCAGTGGATACGAAGAGTAAACAATTGCTATGATCAGGGGCGTCCCTACGGTTGGTGTAACACTTGGTGTCACCCCTCCGACGATCCCCGCAGGATGAACGGGATCTGAGGATGGAGCATAATGGATCGGAGTCCGAACTATTTTGTTCCCCAATCTGCAGATCCGATCCATCTTGCGGGGATCGTCAGATTGCAACCTATACGGGGTTAACTGATCTTTCAACAGCGGTCCGGTATGCACATGCTCGAGAAGTGATGTCAGATGGAGGAGGTTCCTGCTATCCCAGCCGTATTTTCTGGTGACAGACAAATCCCGAATCTTGCACAGCCTTACCTAGATCAGTTAACTCTGTATAGGTTGCAAGCCGACAACCCCCGCAAGATGGATCGGATCTGCGGATTGGGGAGCATAATGGATTGGACTCTGATCCATTATGCTCAATTCGCAGATCCAATCGATCTTGCGGGGATCGTCAGCTTGCTTTAAAACTTTCCTTTTTGTGGAGCTCGTGGAGAGGGTCCGGTGTCACCCGGTGTGGGGCGCACCCCCCGCACCCGCCTAGGGACGCCACTGACTATGATCCATGCTGTATAACACAGTGAAATTAATGATCAGGTAAAGAAAATAATCCGAGAGGGAAAGTTACAAAGCACAGAGATTAGGAAGCAGACCTACCCACTGCACTGGGGAAGAGTAGTGTGAAATCTGTCTGAAGTGCATTATATCCACATTATGAAATCACATAAATAATAAACTGACTGGACTTTCTGACCAAGCACAGATGCAGTATTTGCTGGATTGCATTACACTCACACTTCAGTTTCACTTGCACCTTCCCCTTGCATTGGATAAATACACTAATCAGCCATAACTTTATGACCACTGTCAGATTAAATGAATAACATCGGTTATCTTGTTACAATGGCATCTGAGAGTCGGTGGGATATATTAGGCAGCAAGTACATATATTGTCCCTGAAGTTAATGTGCTGAAAGCAGAAAATGGGCATTGCAGTTTGTTGTGATCTGGGCTGCATTGCCGCAGACCTTACAGGGTGCCCATGCTGATCCATGTCCACAGCCAAAAGTGCTTGCAATGGGCATGTGAGCATCAGAACTGGGCCACAGAGTAATGGAAGAAGGTAGCCTGGTCTGATGAATCACATTTTCTTTTCATGTGGATGGCCAGATGTGTGCGCATTGCTTACCTGGGGATGAGATGGCACCAGGATGCAGTATGGGAAGAAGGCAAGCCAGTGGAGGAAGTGTGATATTTTGGGCAATGTTCTACTAGGAAACCTTGGGCCTTACCATTCATATGGATGTTACTTGACATGTAATACCTACCTAAACATTATTGCTGACCAAGTACACCCCTTCATGGAAATGTTATTCCCTGATGGCAGTGACCAGTTTAAGCAGGATAATGCACCCTGCCACACTGCAAAATCGGTTCCAGAATGATTTGAGGAACACAACTAGTTTGAGGTATTGACTTGGCCTCCAAATTCTGCATATCTCAATCAAATCAAGCATCTGTGGGATGTTTTGCAAAAACAAGTCCAATCCATGGAGGCTGCACCTCACAATTTACAGGACTTAAAGGATCTGCTAATGATGGCTTGGTGCCAGACACCTTCAGAGGTCTAGAGGAGTCCATGCCTCAACGGTCAGGACTGCTTTTGGTGGACCTACTCAAATCAGGTGGGTGGTCATAATGTTATGGCTTATCTGTCTATTCTGCTCTCACTATAAAACAGAGAGTCAGTCTGCTCCAAGTTTATTAAAGTGTTCAAAAAAAGATAAAAGCACTTAAGTGTTGCCCAGTCTGAGCTTCAGCAATAGAATTGATCCGGGCTACAGTGTTCTGAGTGTCAGTAGAGCCTTGACTCTTCATTAACATAAACAAGGGAGCTCTGGGCTATGACAGAAAGGGATCTCATCTATCCCTTCCAGAAGGCTTTCTGTAGTAAGAAGTCAAGGCCACATGTACTGTCCATCAACTGGATGTTGACAGACCACGTCTGTTGTGTGGGTGAATGATGAGTGCTCATGGCCAGCTTGTCATGCTGCAGACTATTAATAAGACAGATTGGGCAGGATCTAATAATGGAGTTCACATTTCACATCTCCCCCCCTTGCAATATCATAAAAACAAAAAAAAAAAAAACCATCTAGAACAATTGGTGAGTGGCTTAGGCACTAGATGAAATACGAGACACTTGGATCAGTACACCTTTGTAATAAAATGAAAAAAGAAATGTTATGCTGGTCGCTAGCCCTGGATGAGTCCATGCCAGCCATGCTTTCACTAACATGTTTGAAAAGATGCAGAAAACAAATACATCGAAAAACTGGCTGCGATGATTAGTGGGGGTGTTGAAAAGATTGAGGAACCCTGTAAGGTTTTTATTGCTCTCTGTGTCCCCACTGGGGAGATTTATTCTCGATTTGTCGAGTGCCCAATGTCCTGAGACAGGAAGTCATGGTTAAACCAAAATTTTGAAGATGTCACAGGTGAAGGGAAATCTTCACATGGGGACATCTGTGACAACTGTATAAGAGGAGCAGTCACAGATATCGGGAGTGCTTTTTTGGACAATCTCTATTATTTGTCAGTAAAAGTTCCCCGTTCTCCACAGATAACAGGTTGACCATATTAATGTGTCAGAGACAAAAGTCATAGTTGGTCCCAGGAGTGAGAGACATATAAGGGGATAGACAAACCTCTCAAAGTCCATCATTTCCAGTTTACAGGCACCATGAAGCTAGTAAGCACCATACACTAGTAGAATTTTGTTCAAAATTTTTTAAAAGTGTTTCTAAAGGTAGAAGGTTTTTTACCCTAAAGAAGAAGACTATGCATTAAAAGGTAAAAAAAAAAAAAAAACTTGTGCTCCCCACGGCCCCCCAAATACTTACCTAAACCCAATTTCAATTCAGTGATGTGCATGAGAGCAGAATCTCTTTCTCTCCTCACTAGACAGAGGCAGCAGTGGGAGCCATTGGCTCTTGCTGATGTCAATCACAGCCAGTGAGAAGAGAACAGGGGCGGGGCCGAGTCATGCTGTGTATGTCAAAAGAAAACAGAGCCAGCTCAGCATCGAGCATGCATGAGTGCCCCCAGAGCAATTGGCTTGCTATGGGGGGCACTTGACAGGGAAGGGGGGGAGGACCAGGAGCACCAGTGTGGGACCCCAGAACAGGAGGATAGGGTCTGCTCTGGGCAAAAAACATTGCACAGTGCAGGCAAATATAAAATTTGTTATTTTAAAAAATACACTCAGAATCACTTTAATAACTTTTAATTAATTTTCTAATCTTCACTGGAGGAAAATTTGCTTTGGACTGTGATAACAAAAAAAGTAAACTATACACTTTTTTTCTCAAATAAATTTCTGATAGCGTATGTGATTTTTTTCGGGAAAGTCCATTCATTCCAAATTCAAAAGTTAGAAGCAAATTAAAACTTTTGAACGAACTTTGTCAAGTCATTAAATGTTCCGGGAAATATTGTACGAATGTTGGAATGAAAAATTTCTAGTGTATGGCCAGCTTAAGTCTCACAATTCTCAGAAGAGACAAGGGAACACAAATCACTAGGAGTACTTACTTCTTGTCTTGAATATGTCCTTCTACTCGGTGAAGCTCCTTTCCAAACAGGCCGCAGGTTTTGAAGTTCAGGATACATTTATCTCCAGTGCTGGAATAAAACATACAAAAACACACCTGATTAAACGAGAATCTAGTTAGGCCTTAATTTCCTCTTAGGTGGACATAAAACACAACAAAGTCATCTCACCAATAGTATAACCCTCACCCTGAAAATAATCATGGATTATGGGATCCCCACACATTGGGAAAAATGAATGCAAAATTAGCTATACCCTTCTGTGTGTCTCAGTGGTTTATTGGTAGGGAAGAGCACAGATACAGAATGGCTCACACTGAAACTCAATACTTAAAAAGAATCTATAACGGGTTTGGTATTGTTTTATTAATCTTTTAGCTTTGTAAGCAGGTTTTTATATCTGTTTTTCTTTACTATTTATAGAGAATTTATATTTTACAAATACAGGTTACACCCATGGAAAAAATTCCCAGAGCACTATGGCACAGCATATGCAGTTTCCTTTCACATGTCACAAGAGAGACCAGTACTACAGTGGGGATTTCTATTGTTTACTTCAAATAATTCATGAGAAGCATTCCATGACAAGGGGGGGGGGGGGTTCAGGGTGTTATGTTATGTTACCTGTGATTTACAATTTCCACTGTCCCATACTGCTCTATCCACAGCTTCCCGATAATAACATTGTGTACACAGCAGGTGGGGTTTGTCCATGTATAGATATCTTTGTGCCTGCAGAGGAATAACGAGATGTTAGGAGGGACAATGAGGAGACTAAAGCATGAGTATATGTTTGATCATCCAAAGCCGGTACGGTTTTAGAAAGGATCAATGAACAGTCTAGAAGGCAAGTCTGCTTTAGAAGAATGGAGATATGGCCTGGAAATGTGCTACCTCTAGGTGGATCTGCTCCCATGCTCTCTCCATAACATATCATACATAAAATTGCTTAAAATTCTTCTCTAAGTGAAAGCGTATAGACACACAAATATCTGAATATATAAGATTCTTTATACACGTTTTGTATATTATCGCTTGATGATGCACAACATAGTGATAACAGTGATAATTCATCGTGCTGGACTCCAGGATTAACAAATACAATCCAAAAACAGCAGTCATGAGTACGCCTACTTCAATCTTGGTGTGCTTCGCGTATTTTTTTCTAGATCTGTGCGCAGTAAACCAGTGCGAAACTTTCCCTCTGTGCGGGATCTTCCTGTAATAAGGACCGCTCATTGCTGCTCTTTCCTCATGAAAGATAACGGGATAAAGTGTATTTTCATCCTTTGTGGTTATTGAGTATGACTGGTTGGGGGTCTGAAGTTCAGCTTTAAAGGAGAAGTACAGCCAAAGCTTGTTTGGCTGTACTTCCCCTGCGGATCGTTCTACACTCCTATGACCAGCTTTCTGCTGGTCGGCTAACATCACAGAGTGGGTTCAGGCTGGGGAAAGATCATGACCATATGGTATGGATCCACCCAGGGGCCTGGACTGGCGAGTCGCTAAGAGCCTGAGCCAGCCGCTATTGCTCCCTCCACAGGTCTGGCGCACGAGTGAGCTGGGGGGGGCAGGGTCAGAGCAGACAGTGGTGACTGACCATCATCACTCTCTGCTCAGAGCGGTGGGGAGAACTGAGCGATCAGCGATGTTTGATCGCTGAGTTCTCAGCCTTAGGCTAAGTTCTCACTAGCTTTGTTAGCAGGCATTAGGGGAACGTTTTTAATGCTCCTCAAACGCCTATGAAAATTCTGCACATGGTAGCACACAGTGCTGTTCACACTGAAACGTTAGCATTGTGGCAAAATTTACGCATCATGTCAAGTCAGGAGGAGTTGAAGCCTCCCATTCAAGTCTATGGTGATGGTCCTCAAACGCCTGGCAGGTGTTTGCGGAGCGTTAACACCATTAAACTTCATTAGAGGCGTTTGTGATGCGGTTTTAACACTTGGAAAATGCCTTAAAAAACGCGTATAGGGCATTTGGGGAGCGTTTGAGGAGTGTTAAAAACACTTCCCAAACGCCTGACAAACACTATAGGGGCGTTTGGCAAAAGTCAGAAATTAGTGTGACCGAGCCCTTAGAGCCAGCAGGGGACAGGTGCTGCATCCACCTAGATAAGTATGATTTAAATAAAAAAAATCCCATACTTCTCTTCTAATAATGAACATTCCTCAGGTCACAAACACTGTGTGAAATACTTCTATAGATAAAGCAATGCCATTGTCTCACATTAGTCAAGCTGTGTTACTCCACGTGCATTCTGATTTAGCTATACAAGGACCTGCCCTATGCCAGAACTCCTCTCATTTCTTTATGCTTCTATCCAGTGTGGTTGTGAATGTAGTATTGTCACTGGCTACTCTATGTGTGTATATGTATATACTCTACTGTATATATGTATATTCATTGAACATATCTAGATAAAAATGTTCCTTTAGAAACAGAAGCCACATTGACTCCCTTGTGTACTGAAATCGCAATCTGGATTTGTGATACTGGCCAATCAACGCCACTTCTGGTGGGCCTACTTTCCTCAAATATTAACTTGAGTGACTTCAATTAGCACTAGCATAATATTAAATGACTGCAAATAATTGACACCACTCAAAGTAAAACCTATGAAACATGCTTTAGCTACTGTAATGGACCAATATACTAAACCTAAAACCAAAAAAAGGTACACTATGATATGAAGCTACAAGAAAACATACAAGTCTCCCTTCTCACCGGCCTACCCAAACGAACGCTATCCCCACTCCAGTCGATCCTAAACTCAGCGGCCAGACTCATCCACCTCACCAAGTGCTCCACATCTGCCTCCCCCCCTCTGCCAATCCCTTCATTGGCTCCCAATTTCCCAACGCATCAAGTTCAAGCTGCTAACCCTGACCTACAAGGCCATTCACAATGCCGCCCCGAACTACATAACTGACCTGATACCCAAATACTACCCTACCCTTGCCCTCCGCTCCTCACAGGATCTCCTGCTCTCTAGCTCCCTGGTCTCCTCCTCCCACGCCCGATTGCAGGACTTCTCCAGGACTTCCCCCATCCTCTGGAACTCCCTACCCCAATCCATCAGAATGTCACCTACCCTCCTCACCTTCAGGCGCACCCTGAAAACCCTTCTCTTCAGGGAAGCCTACCCCAACCTCACCTAACACCCGACCTCACCTAACAACTAACCTCCTCCACTCCACCCACCACTCCAACCCCCACAGCCATCTCCTCCTGTGCCACCTTCCCCTCCCTCCTAGATTGTAAGCTCGAAAGAGCAGGGCCTTTGAACCCCTCGCGTAGTGTATTGTTTCTGTCTTGTCTCATGTTCTGTCAACCTTGCTACTGTACAGCACTGAGCATACTCTTTGGCACTATATAAATACTGTATAATAATATAATAATAAAGTCTTGTAAACAAACTTGTATAAACTTACTATGGGCATGTTATAATTTCAGTTGCCATGTCTGGGAAAAGGAACCACGACCAAGATGACAGTCTGTTTTTTTTCTATTCGATTACTTGACAGGAGGGCAGCTGAATCATTTATGTGGTCTTTCCCCTTATACTACTTTCATTTTACATATCCTTTATTTCCTGAAAGTTTCAGATATTTAACCATTGATCTTTTTTTATATACTGAATCTTGTAAGTTTAGTGCCCCTTTAATAAAGGTCTCCTCACATTCATTCAAACTTACTTGAGCAGCTCCAGGGTGATGGCTCCGCGGGGTTCGGCCTCTACGCTCTTGCCCCAGAACTTCAGCTTTGGATAGATAGAACCATGAAAGATAAAGTCTTTATTCAGGCCTTCGGCATAGAAGGCACTAACAGGAGGGTGATGGCTGACTTGCTCAGATATGAACCGGAAGCCCAGGTCTTCCCTGTAAGAGATAGTATATCATGGAAGAGTCTGAGTCAGTCCCCCCCCACCCCCTCAAAATGGACAGGACTTACCTTATTAGTTCATATGTCTCTCCCAGAAGAGGGTTGAATGGTTTGCCAGTCCTCTCCCATTGAGATGCTACAGCTGATACAGCAAATGCAGCCACAGACTGTAAAGGATAAAAGAAAGGCACACAAAATGTTAGAAAATAATACCCTTTTAAATAAAAGGCAAAGAGAGCCAAGTAAATACAGCCAACTGTCATACCAATGGAAGGGCAACCAAGCTACAAATGACCATCTCTCAAGCACCCTTGAAACCATGTGCTTGTGCCCTCTCTTCTCCACTATACCACGTTGATGACATAACGGTTAGGGTACTATTTAGAAAAGCTTTAACTTTTTCCTGGTTCAGACATGGAAATGTGTTGGAGGAGTATTTAAAATGTAAAGGTCAGCACATACTGTATACTTGGCACTCAGAATAAAGTAGACACGGTCAAAAGTTTTAATCATCTTCAGAGGAAAATTTTAATTAAATTGTAGAAGATTATGTAACATGGCCATTTACACTGATCAGCCATAGCTTTATAACTACCAAAAGGTTCATTGAATAACATTGATTATCTTGTTACAATGGCATCTGAAAGTCAGTGGGATATATTAGACAGCAAGGGCGCATGAGCATCAGAACTGGACCTTGGAGGAATGGAAGAAGGTGGCCTGTCTGATGAATGATGTGCGTCACTTACCTGGAGAAGAGATGGCACCAGGCTGCAGTATGGGAAATGGCTAATAGAGGCAGTGTGATGGTTTGGGCAATGTTCTGCTGGGAAACGTTGAGCCCTGCTATTCATGTGGATGTTACTTGACATGTACCACCTACCTAAACATTATTGCTGACCAAGTACACCCCTTCATGGAAACAGATTTCCTGATAGCAGTGGCCTCCTTCAGCAGAATGATGCAAAAAGAGGGTGCACCGGCCTAGTTCATTATCTTATAAAATGTGTTTATTAAATAATAAAAGTAGGTATTGTACTTACAAAATGACAATACAGTCAAAGGTACATCTTGTAGGAACAGCTCAGTCCAATTACGTGTGCGTCCATAATGGGAACTCTAGACCTTCAACAGTCTGACGCGCTTCGAAGACTTGCCTCTTCCTCAGAGCCGCGTAGTGTGGATTGGACTGAGCTGTTCCTACAAGATGTACCTTTGACTGTATTGTCAATTTGTGAGTACAATACCTACTTTTATTATTTAATAAACACATTTTTTAAGATAATGCACTAGGCTGGTGCGCCCTCTTTTTGTTTTTCTCTACTCAGTATACTAGGACTTCCCTGGTCATTTGAGAGCAGCAAGGCGTGCATATCCCAAGATATTCGTGATGTGGTCCCATCCATATAGAGTCCATCCCTAAGCGCAGGAGCATTTGGGTTTGCCATTTCTTTACAGCCGAATAATTCACCCTGCCACATTGCAAGAATGGTTTGAGGAAAATAACAGAGTTTAAGGGGTTGACCTAGCCTGCAAATTCTCCAGATCTCAATCTATCGAGCATCTGTGGGATGTGCTGTAAAAACACGCCCAATCCATGGAGGCCTCATCTTATAACTTTCCCCCTTTTACACGATTGGTCTCATGGGGTTCACCTGTCTCTTTCAGTCGTACCCGATTGGACCTGCCATTCACCTCTATGGAGCGGCGGGAGACTTCTATTTGTTCACACCTGCCTAACTTCAATCCAATCCACTAAAAGGAAAAAAAAAAAAAAAAGGAATGGGGTCCATTCCCCTCCATCTAGACAGGTTGGATCGGAGCGCAGTTGGATGGATAGCTGGTTCGTTTACACCCGACCACCAACAAAGCAACACGGACATGTCATCCGCCCGTTCAGCAGACATGACACGAGCAAAACTGAGTCAACGGGGTTTTGGTGGCAAAGAGGGACCTAGTCAATTCTAGATGGATGGTCATAAAGTTATGGCTGATCGGTGTATATACAAATTACAGGTTCTAACTATGTACAGTAATCCACAGCAATCATTCAACTTTTCCTCCCCTCTTCTGACCCCAGTAAAGTCCCTGAAAATCATAGCCTGCAGCTATATGCCGAGGATTATTTTGTTTTTGTTTTTTTTATAAGCAGTACACTTTATCTTATTGTCATTATATCAATTGGTGGTTTTCTGTGCTGTGAGAACTGCAGAAACGTGCCAGCAATTCCTGTCACTCTGAGTAATTGTGGTGACATTTCACTTTCTATGGAGAAGGCACAAGAAAGGTTAGGCCCTCCCCAATCCTTGCTGGATCCACATTCACCAACCATAAAGAGCTCCTTGAGTGTTTGGGAAAAGCGCTGAGCCTTGCCACGTAGACCTCCTATCACGCATAGGTGACATCTATGGTTCATGTGATATGAGGTGAGCCAATATTGCCTCAGTTACATGAACATTATGTGCTGTACCTGCGCTACTGTACTAAATGAAATGTGTTTACCTACGCTGTGCCTGCATTTGTGGTGCAAACACTTTGTAAAAAATGCATATAAAAGAGAACCTGTCATCACTGACTGCATTACACTGGCAGTTTTGTTGATCCCGGTTTCCAGTGCTTTTTAAGTTATTGACATGAAATAGCCAATATGTCAGAACTTGAGATCTTTGTACTAGTTCAAGAATTAATTCTCCCCTTACAAGCTTTAACCAATACTCAGCTGGACACTGATAGAAGTCACAAGACTGCTATATACTGCTGATGAGAAAAGGTATTTAGCAGTTTATATTTACTAAACTAATTGTTCTGTGTACTGTGGGAGACCGGATATAGTGAATGCAGGGTCCGGGGAGACCGGATATAGTGAATGCAGGGTCCGGGGAGACCGGATATAGTGAATGCAGGGTCCGGGGAGACCGGATATAGTGAATGCAGGGTCCGGGGAGACCGGATATAGTGAATGCAGGGTCCGGGGAGAGCAGATATAGTGAATGCAGGGTCTGGGGAGACTGGATATAGTGAATGCAGGGTCCGGGGAGACCAGATATAGTAAATGCAGGGTCCAGGGAGACCAGATATAGTGAATGCGGGGTCTGGGGAGAGCAGATAGAAGTCACAAGACTGCTATATACTGCTGATGAGTATTTAGCAGTTTATATTTACTAAAATAATAGTTCTGTGTACTGTGGGAGACCAGATATAGTGAATGCAGGGTCTGGGGAGACCAGATATAGTGAATGCAGGGTCTGGGGAGACCAGATATAGTGAATGCATGGTCCAGGGAGACTGGAAATAGTGAATGCGGGGTCCGGGGGAGACCAGATATAGTGAATGCAGGGTCTGGGGAGAGCGGATATAGTGAATGCAGGGTCTGGGGAGACCAGATATAGTGAATGCAGGGTCTGGGGAGAGCGGATATAGTGAATGCAGGGTTCGGGGAGACCAGATATGGGGATTGCAGGGTCCGGGGAGACCGAATATAGTGAATGCAGGGTCCGGGGTGAAATAACACTTTAATCCTTGCAGTTTCCCAGGGTTAGACTTAAGGGTAAACAATCTAACATAAGAGTAAAACCACCTGTGAAAACTGTAGCTGGAATCCCAGATTTTGGTTGACCCACCCTCCAATTCTTTTCCAATTATTACTTGTCTTGCAATTATTGTATAGCAAGCCTTGTTCCTGAGATGTGCAAGATAAATGAGGAAAAAAAGGGGTTACTCATAACAACCAGTGAGACTGCATCTGCTTCTACTTCAGGCTAGAAAATGAAAGATTATACGACTGATTGCTACATACAACAATTGCACATTTCCATTTCTCCAATTTGTACTTAAACAACCCCTTTATGGTGGGTCTGTGACGTTACCACTTTCCAGGGAATTGGCAGGACCACAGCTGGGCAAACCTTGTAAGATCACACAATGCTTGTCCTTTTCTAGCCTCCAGATCGGAGCACCACGCCTGAAATACTTCTTTGCATGCTCCGAATTCCACCGTAAAATCCCAGGCACAGTGCCACTGTACTTGTGGGAGGATGTTCATTTCAGAGCTGTTTTCACCGCTGTGGAAACAGCACCGATCTAGGTGTATCCAGTCACGCTTACATAACGGCAGTGTCCATTTTCATGTAGGTTATATAAGTAATTGTGGTGTTCTCTGTTGGACAACCTCATTATCTTAAACACCTGGCGTGAAAGATCAATCCAAGGGCAATCATATACAAAAAATAGTTTGTATGATTTATTGCTTTCTTCCCTTTACAATACCTATATTGCAAAAGAGGTGTAGGAGCGTGGGACCCAAGTGGGAAGGTCACATTGGATATCTAGTTCAAGGAAGGCAGCTCCCTGTGAAGTAGGATATCCCGCAGGGTTCCTAGAAAAGTCTGAGCAAGTGTAAAAGGTTGAGAGGGCCAGAAGTTAGTACAAGTCCAGCAGAAGTTTATTACTCTTGCTACAAATTCAGCAGATCAATCCAATACGTTGTGGGCGCTCAGAACTACCCCTTCATCAGGGATTAGGATGGTTGTGTATTATTATTATTATTATACAGGATTTATATAGTGCCAACGGTTTGCTCAGCGCTGTACATTATAGTGGGAGACAATACAGTAACAATACAGTTCAATACAAGAGGGATTAGAGGGCCCTGCTCCTTGGAGCTTACAATCTAGGAGGGAGGAGTGAATGGTACAGTAGGTAATCACTGTGGGGGATGGAGTGGTTGGAAGAGTAGAGGATACCAGAATTAGCAGAGGGTGGGATAGGCTTCCCTGAAGAGAAAGGTTTTCAGTGAATACCGAAAGGCAAGTAGAGTAGGTGATAATCTGATAGATTGGAGTAGGGAGTTCCAGAGGAGGGGTGACGCCCTGGAGAAGTCTTGAAGATGAGCATGGGAGGAGGAGATAAGGGAGCTAGAGAATAAGAGGTCTTGCGAGGAGCGGAGTGTACGGTTTGGGTGATATTTAGAGATAAGATCGGTTATGTAAGTTGGGGCAGTGTTGTGGATGGCTTTATATGTCATTGCTAGAGTTTTGAATTTTATCCGTTGGGCAACTGGGAGCCAGTGGAGGGATTGGCAGAGAGGGGTGGCAGATACGGAACGGTTAGTGAGGTGGATGAGTCTGGCAGCAGCGTTCATGATAGACTAGAGGGGGGATAGTCTACGATGAGGTCGGCCAATGAGGAGGGAGTTACAGTAGTCAAGGCGTGATATGACAAGGGAGTGAATGAGTTGCTTAGTGGTTTCCGGGTTTAGGAACGGTCGTATCTTGGAGATGTTGCGGAGGTGAAGTCTACAAGATTTTGTCAGCGATTGGATCTGGGGCTGGAAGGACAGATGGGAGGCTAGGATTACCCCTAGTACCCTGGCGTGAGGGGATGGACTGAGGATGTGTAGATACCATTTGACAGCCAGTGACTGCACAACCATCAAAATCACTGATGAAGGGGGAGTTCTGAACCCCTGAAACATGTTGACTTTAATATCCGACTTTTTACCAAGAATAATAAACTTCTACTGGACTGGCATTAACTTGCGGTGCTCTCATCGTCACTCTGTGCTTCAGACAACCTAGTGATGCAGGAGGAACCAGCAAGCAACATGAACGCTATGATATCAGCAAAGGTTCTCTTTTCTCTACATAGAATTCAGCATGTATTTTAATTGTGATCTGTGTATAATGTTCATGTGTAATCCAGGGTCCACAGATAACAGTGGGACCACAACACACACATCTCATATTCCCTCACCAAAGCCATAAAACGTAATTCAAGCTAACAAAATCTCAAACGCTTGCTCAAGCTCAAGGATCTTTCCACGCCCCACCACCAGCCATGACCTCAAAAAATTGTCTGATAACCTGATTCCGTTAATCATTTGCTCACCAAACAGCAAAAGTAAACAGGGGTGCCCTATTAATGATTGCATCAGCAGTACATGTAATTTTCCTTTATAAAGGACAACCTTTCTCATAGAAACATAAACCCCCCAAAAAAAGATCAAGGGGACACGATTAACAATCAGCATACATAAATATCCCAAAGCAGAAGCAAGAGTTTAGTCAACAAACCACAGTGGGTACTATTGGCTTTGTGGGCATTTAAAATTTTACCAGAATAGGAATTCATAAAAGCATGATGGATATGTTAGCCCACTGGGGTTCACTTAACCTTCTGATTGGCTGCACAACAGGCAATCCAAAGCTGGTGGAGCTTACGTAGAGCAGTGACTGTATATTTACATAGATCTAAACATTGAAATACCCTTCATGAGAGGATGATAGAACAGTCTTAGCCCCATCTTGTTCTTTCCTTGTCCTGTTGGCCATCCCTGGAATAAGAGGTTTTCTAAGCCTTTATATTGACCTTGGATATATCTCTTAGATTGTAAGCTCCAAGGATCAGGGCCCTCCTATCCCTCTTGTATTGATCTGTATTGTTGCTGTATTGTCTCCCGTTATATTGTAAAGTGCTGAGCAAACTGTTGGCACCATAAATCCTGTATAATAATAATATATTGATCCATAAGCAAATCACTGCCAAGTGGTCTGCCACCAAACAAAAGTTTCTCAATTCAATAGCTATTCATTGGATGTGAGATCTTCCATCCCAACCTCTTCAAATATCCTATGTGCTTTTTAGGCCTCTTGCACAAGGTACTGATGTTTGAGCATCAGCAATTCTGGACACAGTTTCAGGCGTTTGTGTTACACGTATTTGCATTTGCGCATGTAATACATTCCTTATGGCAAAATCTATGAAAATTCTTAATATTTATGCTCACATGCACACGTGCCAGGGCAAAATACTGAGTGGGAAATCAGATTTTTATTTTTTTACTGAAGAATACACAGTGTGTGTACAGACATATTGTAAACAATGGGCTGCCTTTTAGAGCAGTAAAAAAACAAAAACCGCTGTACTGAGCTTTGTCAAGCTGCGGTGTGCAAGAGGCCTTGCAGTGCGGGCTAAAAATGTGTTTTTAAGAGAACTCTGCTCCTGACAGGAAACAAGAGGAAATCTAAGAGGATCTAACCTTCCTTAACCCTAGTTCACATATGTGCGTGTGGTGCAGCTGCCGATCCGCGTGAAAATCTGTGCAGCCGCACCACCCGCACAGAGGAATGCGGACCCGCGGGTGGGTGCCATTAGTTCTAATGGCACGCGGCCCACACTGGAAAACGCAACCGTACTGGGAACCGAGGTTTCCCTTGCGGCCTGCGTTTTCAGAAGAAGCGCAGGGACTTCTATCCCTGCGTGTCACGGGCACAGGAGTCCATTCAAATGAATGGGCTCTCGTGCCCGTGCAAAACGCGGTCCGCACGGCCGCATAGATGTGAACCGGGGGGTTACTCCACTTCCCCTAGTACAAAGGAAAATACAAAGCTTTGGCTGGAGTTAAGCCTTAAACAGTGCTACAGATCCCTTTCTGTTGCAAAATAATTTCTGCTATAGATATGGTTGAACTGGAAGGACTTTTGTCTTTTTTCAGCCAGACTAACTATGTAATTATGTAAAAACCAGGTATTTATTATCTATAGGAGATCACAGTATTCCTCCTGACAATGTCTGCTTTTCTCTCCAGAAGGAAGGCACCATCTCTGTTCAGGCATCGTTCAGGGTCACCAACTGGACTGAGATGCTGACATATGTGAATTCTAGAGCCAACGCGATTCTTGGCTGTGTTCACAAATTTCTGACACAGATCAGCCCCTGCTGCATCCTCTAACCTTGTGATCCGCTATAAAGTTAGGCCCCATTCACACCTTGAAGCCTTAAGCTCCAAAATGCTCAGGGAGGAAAAATCAATTACTCTAGATGGAGATGGTTCACATCTCCACTCCGAGCCGCCTGAAGCTCAAAAAAGTTTTGGAGCTCGATTCGGGTAGATTGATGTGTTTTAAAAGCATTTTCTTCTCCATAGAGATGCATTGAAATGCTCAATTTTTTTTGCCTTCCTCTGGATCAACTGTGGGTGTAGGATTATAACTTTTTTTTTTATGGTTGAACTGGATGGACTTTTGTCTTTTTTCAGTCAGACTAACTATGTAACTATATGTAAATATGGAGCTGCAGATTGCAATCTACAGCATTATTTAGGGAGAGGAGAAGGTTCCCCTACAGCAAGAACTGTTGGGATTCAAAGAATGGCACTGAAGATTTGTGTTGCCAAAATCATGTTACAAAGGTCACACATCCCACATGTCCCAGCCATTTCCTGATCCCTCATACAAGGGAATATAAACCTGTTCTTGTACCAGATGATGTTCTTATTTACTATTGTGTAACGATATGCTTATTATGTATATTGCCTGTGGGTTCCCAAAGGCAGTAATGGTTACACTTGGATGAACCATGTCCTCATGGATGACACATGGTGGAAGTGTTCCACGCTGGAATGTGGAAGTCAGTGATGAGCGGACAAGATTACATCCTCAGCTTGGAAGATAAGAACACAGAAAATGTGTCATCAATTTGAACCTGTTCACTGTCCTTAAAGGAAAAAAAGGCCATTTAATTCAGCTACATTTTATTGCTAAAACTGAACTTCAGACAGACATAAAAACACACATTAATACAATTGTACTCACGAATACATAATTGAATTTACTATGGAAAGGCAAGAAGTGCATTTAATTTGGTACTGGACATGGACATAGGAGGAGAGAGCAGAGTGATAGAGAGAAAAGCTCATCAATTTGCTGCTCCTTTTCCAATGACAGGCCGGCAGGGGTCAAGTGTTATTGATCTGTAGCAGAGAAAACTCAGGTCTCCGCTCTGCCAGACAAGACTCTACTGTGTGAATCTCAGAAATGGATGGACAAAAATCCCTTGGCAGGTAGCACAGCTCATATACACATATATATATATATATATATATATATATATATATATATATATATATATATATATATATTTGCAGGCTCATTTTTTATATATATATATATATATATATATATATATATATACAGTGGGGATCGAAAGTTTGGGCACCCCAGCTAAAAAATTTGTATTAATGTGCATAAAGAAGCCAAGGAAAGATGGAAAAATCTCCAAAAGGCATCAAATTACAGATTAGACATTCTTATAATATGTCAACAAAAGTTAGATTTTATTTCCATCATTTACACTTTCAAAATAACAGAAAACAAAAAAATGGCGTCTGCAAAAGTTTGGGCACCCTGCAGAGTTAATATCTTGTACTGCCCCCTTTGGCAAGTATCACAGCTTGTAAACGCTTTTTGTAGCCAGCCAAGAGTCTTTCAATTCTTGTTTGAGGTATCTTTGCCCATTCTTCCTTACAAAAGTCTTCCAGTTCTTTGAGATTTCTGGGCTGTCTGTCACGCACTGCTCTTTTAAGGTCTATCCATAGATTTTCAATTATGTTGAGGTCAGTAGATTGTGAAGGCCATGGCAAAACCTTCAGTTTACGCCTCTTGATGTAATCCCCCGTGGATTTCGAGGTGTGTTTAGGATCATTATCCATTTGTAGAAGCCATCCTCTCTTTAACTTCAGCTTTTTCACAGATGGCATCAAGTTACCATCCAAAATTTGCTGAAATTTTATTGAATCCATTTTTCCTTCTACTCGGGAGATGTTCCCTGTGCCACTGGCTGCAACACAACCCCAAAGCATGATTGATCCAACCCCATGCTTAACAGTTGGACAGAGGTTCTTTTCATTAAATTCTGTGCCCCTTCTTCTCCAAACGTACCTTTGCTCATTCCGGCCAAAAAGTTCAATTTTAACCTCATCGGTCCACAGAACTTGTTTCCAAAATGCATCAGGCTTGTCTATATGTTCATTTGCAAAGTTCAAACGATGATTTTTGTGGTTAGGACGTAGAAGAGGTTTTCTTCTGATGACTCTTCCATGAAGACCATATTTGTACAAGTATCTCTTTATAGTGGAATAGTATACCACAACTCCAGTGTCTGCCAGATCTTTCTGGAGGGATCGTGCAGTCAAACGTGGGTTTTGAATTGTTTTTCTCACAATCCTGCGAGCTGTTCTGTCTGATATTTTTCTTGGTCTTCCAGATCTTGCTTTAACTTCCACTGTTCCAGATGACTGACATTTCTTAATTACATTCCGAACAGAGGATATTGACATCTGAAAACGCTTTGCTATCTTCTTATAGCCTTCTCCAGCTTTGTGAGCGTCAACTATTTTCAGTTTCAGTTTTCTAGACAACTGCTTAGAAGAACCCATGGTGCTGATTGTTGGGGCAAGGTCAGATGAGTCTGGGCATTTAAAACCTTTGAGATTGACATCACCTGGTCTTCCCGGACGATGATTGAGAACAATCCATGACACTGGCAGGTCTCAGCTTTGCAAAGGGGGCAGTGCATGCTATAAATTCTGCAGGGTGCCCAAACTTTTGCAGACGCCATTTTTTTGTTTTCTGTTATTTTGAAAGTGTAAATGATGGAAATAAAATCTAACTTTTGTTGACATATTATAAGAATGTCTAATCTGTAATTTGATGCCTTTTGGAGATTTTTCCATCTTTCCTTGGCTTCTTTATGCACATTAATACAAATTTTTAGCTGGGGTGCCCAAACTTTCAATCCCCACTGTATATATATATATATATATATATATATATATATATATATATATATATATATATATTGGGCCTGCAATTCTATATCCAGGGGGATGGCTATCTTCGGGTTCTCCAGAGGTATAAAAACACCCTAAAATACCCCATGGAAAGGCTTTACCCTTTAGTAGCTACTGTTCTTGAGTCCTGTCTTGAGTCCTGATGCCCAACTTGTGGCTCGAGGGCCACATGTGGAACTTTGGTGTTTGCTGTGCGGAGCTCAGACCCAGTAGTAAGCAGTGGAAGTTATTTGTAAGAGGTTTGTAATAGTTGTGATCTCTAGCAGTTTCATGTAACATGTCCCCAGTCTCTGACAGCTTGGCTCCAGTCTCCAAGAACCCCTGTAGCACAGTCTATGACCACCTCCTCTAATAGGTCTTCTGTCTTTGACAGTCTTTTGTAGCAATACATATAATATATATTGTATGTGGTCCTCTGGTGAGATCAGGTACAGCATTTGAGGCCCCATATACCTTGTAAGTTGATATCCACTGGTCTAGAAATGGTCTCCAAACTGCATCCCTTTGCTTGCTTTTATCTGGCCCTTGGGGCCCTTTTCCTCCCACTGATACAAGACACTATTCCTCCCACTGACACGGACAATGGGGTATGATTCATGTTACCGATTCCTGTTACTGACATCAACAATAGTGCACTATTTCTCACATTGACACCAACAAAGGGATACTGTTTTTCCCAATTTCATCAACAATGGGGCACTATTCCTCCCACTAACATCAACAGTGGGACACTATTCCTCCCACTGACATCAACGATGGGGCCTTATTCCAACCACTGATGCCAAAGATGGAGCACTATTTCTTTCACTGACACCAATGAGGGGGCATTATTTTTTCCACCGATACCAACGATGAGGACTATTCTTTTCACTGACACCAACGATGGGGTACTATTCCTTGCACTGACACCACCGATGGGGACCATTCCTTCCACTGACAGCAACAATGGGACACTATTCCTCCCACTGTCACCAATGATGGGGCACCATTCCTCCCATTGATACCAACGATGGCGCACTATTCCCCAGCTAATGCCAAAAATGCATTGTTTACTGCCACGGTTGCCAGGACAATTTCTACTCCCAATGGTCACAGTCTGGTCTCCCTCAAGTCTGCAGGACAGTAAACTGGCCCTTTGTTTAGAAAGCTTGAAGACAACCTGGTCTAGAGGTAAGGAATGTAATTAAAAGTTCCTTTGTTTCGCCAAACTTCATCTTTCTTTCTTCTTAGATCACTAGAGATGTAAACCTCAACAATTTTGTTGTTATGGGAAATATATCACAGCAAGTGTTTTTGTTATTTCTGTTAGATAAGTTAAAAAAAATACCTCTTGATCATGGCAGACATTTTGTGAGTCTACAACTTCCTGTGCTATCTGACTTTGCTTGGTGTCATCAATGGCAATGGTCCCAGCTATCTTTCCTATGGAGAACAGGAGAGGGGCAGGTATCTGTAGTCCTGTCTTGCATGTGTTGTCATGATGCAGGAGGGTAAGTGAGTCATCCTAGGACTGACAGCGTGTTATTGGCAGAATCACCGGGTGAAAATATAGGCAACATACTTGGGGGGGGGGGGGGGGGGGGAATTGAATGCAGCCATCGCAGCCAAAGACTGGTAAGCTTCAATACATTAAATTTTTTCTTTTTTAGGTCTGGCTACATCAAGTAAAAGGTAGAGTGATGTACTTAATGTTACTTTACTGCCGCCCTAAAATGAGACAACTCCTGACTCTAAGGCCATTCCCAGAAGCTACTCGTCATGGCCAAACTGTTAAAACGTAACTCAACTTCGGCACTGGTGTTCCTTCTCTGTTGCAAGGACCACTCATGTGTTTAATTTTGGCGATTCTGTCGCTGGTGAAGTTTAGGATACAAAAAGTGAGTCTGTTTTGCCATCACAGCTCCAAATCTGCAAACCACAAACTGCTGTGCTATTTAAGAGTTTTGACGGCAAACCTTTAAAGATCAGCGCTGCCTAACACTGTCAGTACCCCGCGGTGAAATGCTGGCACGCAAGCTTTAAGCGTCACCTCTTCCAGAGAAAGGATGAAGCCTGTTAGAAATGTATGCGTGTACGTGTCAGGTACTGACCTGCATCCTGAGTAGCGGATTTGTACAGGAACAGGCCTTGTTGATCAGGTATGTGTGCTCCATGTATTCCGTGATTCGCTGCAGGAAGCTCAGTGGCTCGTTAAAAACGATCGGCATGGTGATTTTCGACAGCTCCTGCAAGTCGGGAGGAGAAAAAAAGAAAAAAAAGAAAAAAAAGAAAACAAGGTTAGAGCGGATGACTCTCGGGACTGAGAAATCCATTCCTGCCGCAAGGGTAATGCAGGTAATTTAAACAGAAAAATATTCATGAGAGAAGGCAACACCGACTTATCAACAATGTGATTTAAACCTATCATCTTGTATTTGCTGAATACTAATACCAACCATGGGATTGTGTCTATGGGCACTGAGCTCACGGTGTCATCTATGAGACAGATAATGATGGGAATAAACTACACACTACTCCCATAGGTGTGTGCATATGCTTACAATATGTGAATGCAGGGATCTTTGTTACCCATAGAGGTGGATAAAAGTTTTCCTGCATCGGCTCACACCTGTCAAAATTAGTTATCTGCCCATGGAAATCAAGTCAAAGGGGGCAAGCAAATATTTCATAGCCTCTGTAGTAATATATATTGTAGCAAAAGTACAGCTTGCAAAGATTTGCAGACTGATGTAGTCCATCGCATACATATTGTACGTGACTCGGATCAGACTATAAATCTGTGTCCACAAACATTAGATCAAAGTTAGAAAATACTACCGATCATTTGATTGTCTGGTTGTCTGGTGTGTGTTGACATCATCAGAGCAAAGACATAGCATGTGACATAGCAGTTGTGACACAGCCAAAAACCCACTGACACCAAATATGCATATAGTTATGTAAAAGCAGACCACCAGTCTCCCGTGCAAACCCTACTTTGTCTCTCTGTATCATGGTTTACCCCATGGGTGTCAATTTATTGCCCATCAAATGTAAATGGGACAGAGTAGGTCAGAAATCAAATACTATCACTCATCTTACAACAGTCATTACAGAATGTATTCTCTCTTGAAAAGAGGAGATTAAGGGGGGATATGATCTCCATGTATAATACATAAGGGGGATATGATCTCCATGTATAATACATAAGGGGGGATATGATCTCCATGTATAATACATAAGGGGGGGATATGATCTCCATGTATAATACATAAGGGGGGGATATGATCTCCATGTATAATACATAAGGGGGGATATGATCACCATGTATAATACATAAGGGGGATATGATCTCCATGTATAATACATAAGGGGGGATATGATCTCAATGTATAATACATAAGGGGGGGATATGATCTCCATGTATAATACATAAGGGGGGATATGATCTCCATGTATAATACATAAGGGGTATATGATCTCCATGTATAATACATAAGGGGGGATATGATCTCCATGTATAATACATAAGGGGGGGATATGATCTCCATGTATAATACATAAGGGGGGGATATGATCTCCATGTATAATACATAAGGGGGGGATATGATCTCCATGTATAATACATAAGGGGGATATGATCTCCATGTATAATACATAAGGGGGGGATATGATCTCCATGTATAATACATAAGGGGGGGATATGATCTCCATGTATAATACATAAGGGGGGATATGATCTCCATGTATAATACATAAGGGGGGATATGATCTCCATGTATAATACATAAGGGGGGATATGATCTCCATGTATAATACATAAGGGGGGATATGATCTCCATGTATAATACATAAGGGGGGATATGATCACCATGTATAATACATAAGGGGGGATATGATCTCCATGTATAATACATAAGGGGGGATATGATCTCCATGTATAATACATAAGGGGGGATATGATCTCCATGTATAATACATAAGGGGGATATGATCTCCATGTATAATACATAAGGGGGGGATATGATCTCCATGTATAATACATAAGGGGGGGATATGATCGCCATGTATAATACATAAGGGGGGGATATGATCTCCATGTATAATACATAAGGGGGGGATATGATCTCCATGTATAATACATAAGGGGGGGATATGATCTCCATGTATAATACATAAGGGGGAGATATGATCTCCATGTATAAATACATAAGGGGGGATATGATCTCCATGTATAATACATAAGGGGGGATATGATCACCATGTATAATACATAAGGGGGATATGATCTCCATGTATAATACATAAGGGGAGATATGATCTCCATGTATAATACATAAGGGGGGATATGATCTCCATGTATAATACATAATGGGGATATGATCTCCATGTATAATACATAAGGGGGGATATGATCTCCATGTATAATACATAAGGGGGGATATGATCTCCATGTATAATACATAAGGGGGGATATGATCACCATGTATAATACATAAGGGGGATATATGATCTCCATGTATAATACATAAGGGGGGATATGATCTCCATGTATAATACATAAGGGGGGGATATGATCACCATGTATAATACATAAGGGGGATATGATCTCCATGTATAATACATAAGGGGGGATATGATCGCCATGTATAATACATAAGGGGGGGTATGATCTCCATGTATAATACATAAGGGGGATATGATCACCATGTATAATACATAAGGGGGGATATGATCTCCATGTATAATACATAAGGGGGGATATGATCACCATGGATAATACATAAGAGGGGATATGATCTCCATGTATAATACATAAGGGGGGATATGATCTCCATGTATAATACATAAGGGGGGATATGATCTCCATGTATAATACATAAGGGGGATATGATCTCCATGTATAATACATAAGGGGGGGATATGATCTCCATGTATAATACATAAGGGGGGATATGATCACCATGTATAATACATAAGGGGGGATATGATCGCCATGTATAATACATAAGGGGGGATATGATCTCCATGTATAATACATAAGGGGGGATATGATCTCCATGTATAATACATAAGGGGGGATATGATCTCCATGTATAATACATAAGGGGGGATATGATCTCCATGTATAAATACATCAGTGGTTCATATAGTGAACTCGGTGTAGAAATATTCACCCTGAGGTCATCACAGAGGACAAGGGGGCGCTCTTTACATCTGGAGGAAAAGAAATTTAATCTCCAAACACGGAAAGGTTTCTTCACAGTGAGAGCTGTGAAATTGTGGAATAGACTCCCTCAAGAGTTGGTTCTGGCCAGCTCACTGGATTGCTTTAAAAAAGTCCTGGATTCTTTCCTGGATACACAGAATATAACTGGATATAACATTTATAGGTGAAGTTGAGGCAGAGCACAAAATACTAGTCTCTTTCAGTCCTTAGAACTGTGCTCTCGGAGGCTGGTCAAGTGATTCAGGTTTCAGCAATGGTCACATGACCAATGGTTCAACACTGGTCTCTCCTGAAGGCTGATGTTCAATCCAAAGCTGGTTAACAATTCTGCTCCAATGCTCAATAATTTGGTAATAGTCACATGACCATCACCAGCGGGTGAAAGAATTCCTGGTAATCAATTAAATGGTTTTAGCACTCAGTAGCTTTAATTACCAGCATGCGGGGGAGTTTTTGCTTTGGAAAAGTTTTTAGAGAGATTTACTAAAACTGGAGAGAGCAAAATCTGATTCAGCTCTGCAGAGAAACCAATCAACTTCCAGGTTATATTTCCAAAGCCTAACTGAACAAGCTGTCATTAGAAGCTGATTGGCTCCCATGCACAGCTGCACCAGATTCTGAGTGATCCAGTTTTAGTAAATCTCCCCTGTGGGTGTAGGGTTTGTTGATCATGCTCCAGGGGCAGACTGACAAATCATGGGGCCCCCGGGCAATAGGGGATCATGGGGCCCCTGTGTCCTTGCCCAAACTCAAAAAAGCCTATGAAAAAGGTACCAGGGGCATCTCATGGGGCCCCCTACTGACCCCGGGCCCTCGGGCAGTGCCCGAGTTTCCAAATGGTCAGTCCGCCCGTCATGCTCACAATGATGCAATAAAACGGCACCATACCAGCTTAATGTGCCAATGTTTTAGCTACACAATCCTGCTGTTTTCGCATTTTAAAAATGGCTTTATAAATTAGGTATATTAATCAGTCTTGCCCCGGCACCATGGGTCCAGGATTTTGTTTTGGAACAAGCAGCAATCTCATTGTACAAGGAGTATGAGGCGAGAAAGCTTTGCTGGGTATAATTACACAGCATTATTTCATGTACAACAGAGGGAACATAAGAGGGAATGGGCACAGGCAGCCAGGTGCCATTTGTTACGTAACATACAGATTAAAATTCAATACTTAACAGTCTGCTTCTAAAGAGCTTCCAAATACACAAAATCTGCCACCTGTCTCCAAACACACATCCAGGTTATTGGAGGCTATTACAACTGGCATTTCACATATTTTAATTTGTTTTCCTGCCTTCTGGGAAACCAGACGCAGCACACACAGTTTTAAGGAACATCCCAATTCTTCTGTAAAACCAAAATTGTACAGCAGGGTATTATTCTCATTCCCATACACCTGTACAGGATCCCCAAGTACCTACAATGCCCAGCTGGATATGGTCTTATCTTTGCTTGCTGCCACCTTTGCAGCCAATCAGTACATAATGGAAGACCAGTGATGGGCAAACTTTTAGACTGTAAACGCCTCAAAAATGGTTCCTAGTCTGTCTTTGAAGTGAACCTGGTCAGGTTATGGAACAGCCATTTTCAAACCAGGGTTCCATGGAACCCTAGAGTTCTTGAGGAGGTTACTAAGGGTTCCCTGAGCTGTGACTAACTGACCTCTTACTTGATGGTGTCTGTATAATTCCAGATCCACTACCACTTGATAAAGCCATCAGCATGACACTTATGATCTGTCTGATTCTCTGATCTGGGGTCTGATTCTCACCACCACTGTAAGGAGGGCGTTATTCTCACTGGTCACCAATATAAGGTACGTTCTTCCCTCTGACCCCAATTGTTAAATTAAAGCTAGGGTTCCATGAGAACTGAAATCTATTTCAATGGTTCCTCTGGGGTGAAAAGCTTGTGGAAGCATGCTATGTACGTTCAAGTATTTACATATTCCTAACAAGCAGTAAATGAGCTTTAAAGCAAACCCACATTGACCACGGTAGCTGCAGAAACTAAGGAGCAATTCATTCTTAACCACTCTGACCAGAGTTTTTTTCTTACAGTTTACAAGCCCAGACCAAGTTTAGCAGGACTGCAATGCATCAGTTAAAACCTAAATTTAATCTGCTTAGATTTTACCTGTGGACGGGGTTATTCAAATGTCAAACATGTCTTGATGTTGGCTTTGAGTTGTAGGCATTCCTTGAGGCTGCTCTAGGTAACACCACTTGATTTTGATCCATGACTGAAAGAACTGAAATCCAATGAATGAAAAGGACCAGACAGGGACAGTCAGGCTGAGAAGGAAAGATAAGTACAGGAGAGGAACCCTGTATAGCTGTGCAAGACTGAAGGCAAAGCTAGAGCTTAGCTTTAACTTATAAAAAATCCTAGAACTAATTTTTTGGATTAAAAGCAGGTCTGAAATGTAGGAACACGCACAGCTGCCATTCCTAGTTCTCTCCTGCAAGGTTAAAGAACGTTCTCACAGACTTATGAAGTCTCATTATGGTCATGAAGGGGTTAGAGGTCACAACAAACGTATAGTCACACTTACCAGTCCAATGCATTTTTTTAATATGCTCCACACGCTGAAATTATTTCTAGAGATCATAGGGGCTGGCAGGGAGGTCCTAGAAGACAATGAAGAAAATATTAGAAGTGCAGACGTTTGTAAATAAAGCACACAAAGACAGAAGGTAATTGTTATCATCAGGGGCGGACTGACCATTGGAGAACTCAGGCACTGCCCGAGGGCCCGGGGTCAGTAGGGGGCCCCATGAGATGTCCCTGGAACCTTTCATAGGCTTTTTGGGTGTGGTTTGAGTGTGGACGAGGAAACAGGGGCCCCATGATCCTCTATTGCCCGGGGGCCCCATGAGTTGTCAGTCCACCCCTGGTTATCATGTTTAGGCCGCTTAATTGGGTAGAAGATGTGACAGAAGGAGGCTGAGCAGGGCAATCAATTTTTACTTTTTAAGAACCAAACTTAAGCAGATCCTGTTTTATTCCGAGGCAATTCCAAGTCAGCCGGGAAATAGAATAACACCAGCATTGACTATGCTGGCACCCGAGCCTCCCAGGAGACTTCTCTATAAAATTCTAAAGCCAAATCAACTGGCACATCTTGGTCTGCTCTGGAAGCAGACTGAGCAAGGCAGTCATTTTCTACCTTTAAAAGACAAAACTCAAGAATTCCTTCTATCTTCACAACTCAAAGCCAATCACTCAATAGATCATATATTAGGGGAGGGATGAAGATATCTCATAGTGAAGCACCCCAATAAAAAGAGAATATTCATAAAAGTGCTCAATCATAGTGCACAAGAATCATCGCCTATTTGAAAAAATTACAGATTGCCCCCTTAAGAAGAAACATCCATCCAGTGCACAGTAAGTAAAATGGCTGACCTCGTGCTTCCAGCATAATGATGTCATGCAAGCATGCCACTGACGCGTTTCGTCACAAACTGCGTAACTTCAGCTCGGCACAAGTACTACTCAGAGATTGTGTTGCATTTTTTCAATTGATACAAAGCTTTCCCTGACTGGACAAAGTGGAGAGGCAGGATGGTGACATCACACTCTTCCCTTCATCCAATCAAAGAATGCTTTGCATCTATTGAGAAAATGCAACGCAATCTCTGACGTTTGTTCCTGCCGAACGAGCGAACTCTTGTATTCGCAATGCAGCAGAGCAGCTCTTCAGCACAGGACCCAGAATTTAGTGGTGTGCCTACTATAGGGATTTCCAGCTTCCTATAGGGATTTCCAGCTTCCAGGGGGATTCCACAGGTATGGCATATGCATACTTTAATTGGTTCAAGCTGGACTAATGTAACTGTGTGTACACATCCATACCTGGAATTTTTTCTTTAAATACGTTTTGGAAGATGAATGCTTTCCCATCTGACAGTTCTTTTTGAACAGTCTGTCTAGATTCACCTTTAGCATGGAGGTAAAAGGTGATGCTATTTTATTATTGCGTCTGTTCATATTGTACTGAAGGTCTTCCAAACTGACCTCTTACATCAGCAGCCTTATCTTCACCTATCTGCTGATGTGGCAATGTTCAGGAGAGCACACAGTGTGATTCCCCCTTGGATAACAATCTCCCTCACACTCGGTCCTATCACAGTCAAGATGTATGTAAAGGCATAGCTTTGGATGGAGCGGTGGGCAGTTAGCGCCTCTGTCAGGTATTGTTTTGTGGTGTGTGTGTCCATGGGGACCTCTTGTATTCACGATGCAATGGGGCAGCCACTTGGCATAGGAATCGGAAGCTAGTGGAGATCGCCATTGTAGAGGTGGCTACTATAGTGGTTTTCAGCTTCCAGAAGGACCTCACATATGGTATATGGACCAATGTAACTATATAAAAATATCTATACCTGGAATTCTTCTTTAATAATTCCTGATTCTGAAGGGCAGTAACCAAAGAAAATTCAGTCTTTTGGAGTCCATCCAGGAGCTGATGAATTCTGACTGTCCACTACATATAACTACCCTTCTGAGTAAGCACTCCCTAGTGAAGAACAGTTGGCTAAGCTGCTATAGTATGGGGTGATGGTCTCTGCAGCCAGTTTTAGAATTCATAATGATCAGCTTGGGCAATAAATAACGAAACTATTAAGTCATATCAGCATAGCTATAAAACATAGGAACTCAAGCTATTTCCCAAAAGAAATCTCTACAACCCCTGAACTCTAAATGTCACTATGGCACCAAGAGACATCACCAGTCATTTCCATTTTAAAGAGGGGCTCCAGACGAATTAAAAAAAGTGTTTGAAAAGGTTCAGTTGATTAGCAGACCTCTGTGTATGACCGCTGAAAATTCCATCACTGTACTCCAAAGATACCTGTACTGAAAGCTATAATGGGGAAGCTGCTGAACTTTGGCTGTACTGAAGTCCTTGGGATAAGTACGACCCCCCCCCCCCCCCCCCCACACCTCACTGGTTAATGAGAACAGATTTCTTTGGCTCCCAAATCAGACATACTCAGCAATAGAATACTGAAAAGGACAAGTGGCCACAATCAGCTCTGTGTTTATTTCATTTTTTTAACAGTCCCAACTATGTATAAGTGTGAGGACACATTGAACAGAAAAGGTTGGTGCTTTTTCATCTTTCACATTATGTAGTTAGAAAGGATGCAAATAGTTCTCAATGGAATGGCACTCCAAAGTTTCTCATGATTAGATTAAAAAAAAAAAAAAAAAGAAGGGTTGCTCACAGGGGCAGACTGACAACTCATGGGGCCCCAAGGTAATAGGGGATCATGGGGCCCCTGTGTCCTTGCCCAAACTCAAAAAAGCCTATGAAAAAGGTATCGGGGCATCTCATGGGGCCCCCTACTGACCCAGGGCCCTCGGGCAGTGCCCGAGTTTCCAAATGGTCAGTCCGCCCCTGGTTGCTCATGCATCCCTGTATGCAAGTAATCACTTGGATGTGAGGTCACCAGGGTACAGCCGAAGCCTGTCATTGATTTGTACAGGTGGCTGCACACACATACCTGTCACTCCTGGTATTCGGCTCTCTGCACATGTGTGAATGAGTCCTTTGTTGTACCTCTGAGTGTGTGAATTCACCAAAAACTTATACTTGATGTCATTTACAGTTAATACCCCTTGGTATTTACTCTTTGGGTTTAGTAGTAGTTTATCAGCTTTAAACTGAACACAGGTACACTGAAGGGCTCATTCACATTGGCGCAGAGTCCCATAAAGCATGAAGAGCGATTTACTAAGGGTCCTTTCACACGGGCGGTTCATTTTTTTTCTTCAGTTCAGTCACTTTTTATCAAAGAAAAAGGATGAGTTTACATAAGTTTTTTCATCCATTTACATACGGTTTTTGCCCGTTTTTCATCTGTTTAGATCAGTTTTCATCTGTCTACATCCGTTTTTGGTCCGTTTACATCATCTTTTTTGTCCGTTCTGTTTTTTTGGGGGAAGAAAAATAGGGTTTCTTCCGTTCAAAAAAATGGATGTTAACAGATGCAAAAAGATGTTCATCCGTTTACATCCGCAAGTCCATAGAATTACATTGGGGTTCGTTTTTCATCCGTAAACAGACAAATGAAAAACGGACATATTGAACGCCCGTGTGAAAGAGGCCTAAATCTGTCTGTACTAGCACTGAGCTGTGTGCAGGCAGTCTATTTAAGTGAATGGATACTCATCGGCTGTATGGATTCACCCGCACAGCCACATTTGACATGTATGCATGGATGGTGCCCCAGACATAAGAGCTCGGCCAGGCTCCTGTTTCCTGTCAAACTGGGTTGTGTGGGTGAGTCTATACCAGGGGTAGGCAACCTGAGAGCCGCAGGACTACAAGTTCCATCATGCGTCTGCAAGTCATAGCTGTAACTGTCAGTTTTGTAATCTTTGCAATGCCTCATGGGAAATGTAGTTCCACAACAGCTAGAGAGCCGCAGGTTGCCTATCCCTGGTCTATACAGTCGATGTATATTCATTCTCTTAATGAAACTGACTACATGCAGCTCGGTGCTAGTACAGAAAAAAAAATTGAAAATGGATTTTCACGCTGTATGGGGCTCTGTGCTGATGAGAATGAGTTAAATCACCTCTTAACTGTCTCTCAGGGACTCCACCGGGGAGATCTCTGCAAAGAGTTCTTGGGTTTGCACATCAGCTCTCGGCTCTCAGTCTCCCACCTGGATGTTATATTTATTTTATATTATGGAGAATGTAACAGAAGGAAAAGATACGCACAAAAGTGGGAACACACATCCAAAACACCCACGTGGACAGAAACAGGATCTGGAATTATAACCTCACTGCTGGATTATCCAAGGCATAAAAGCAGTCAGGTGAAAGCTCAACCCACCACCCCCCATCTATTACATGGACAATGGACAGCAATATTAGGACACTATTCTTCCCAATGTTGGCATGCTATTCCTTCCACTGACACCAATGATGGGACACTATTCCTCCCACTGACACCAATGATGGGACGCTATTCCTTCCACTAACACCAATGATGGGACACTATTCCTCCCACTGACACCAATGATGGGGCACTATTCCTCCCACTGACACCAATGGTGGGACTTTATTCCTCCCACTGACACCAATGGTGGGACGTTATTCCTCCCACTGACACCATTGGTGGGACGCTATTCCTTCCACTAACACAAATGATGGGACGTTATTCCTCCCACTGACACCAATGATGGGACACTATTCGTCCCACTGACACCAATGATGGGACGCTATTCCTCCCACTGACACCAATGATGGGGCGCTATTCCTCCCACTGACACCAATGATGGGACGCTATTCCTCGCACTGACACCAATGATGGGAGGCTATTCCTCCCACTGACACCAATGATGGGACGCTATTCCTCCCACTAACACCAATGATGGGAGGCTATTCCTCCCACTGACACCAATGGTGGGACGCTATTCCTTCCACGGACACCAATGGTGGGACGTTATTCCTCCCACTGACACCAATGATGGGGCACTATTCCTCCCACTGATACCAATGATGGGGCACTATTCCTCCCACTGATACCAATGATGGGGCACTATTCCTCCCACTGATACCAATGATGGGGCACTATTCCTCCCACTGATACCAATGATGGGGCACTATTCCTCCCACTGATACCAATGATGGGGCACTATTCCTCCCACTGATACCAATGATGGGGCACTATTCCTCCCACTGACACCAATGATGGGGCACTATTCCTCCCACTGATACCAATGATGGGGCACTATTCCTCCCACTGACACCAATGATGGGGCACTATTCCTCCCACTGACACCAATGATGGGGCACTATTCCTCCCACTGATACCAATGATGGGGCACTATTCCTCCCACTGATACCAATGATGGGGCACTATTCCTCCCACTGATACCAATGATGGGGCACTATTCCTCCCACTGATACCAATGATGGGGCACTATTCCTCCCACTGATACCAATGATGGGGTACTATTCCTCCCACTGATACCAATGATGGGGCACTATTCCTACCACTGATACCAATGATGGGGCACTATTCCTCCCACTGACACCAATGATGGGGCACTATTCCTCCCACTGATACCAATGATGGGGCACTATTCCTCCCACTGACACCAATGATGGGGCACTATTCCTCCCACTGATACCAATGATGGGGCACTATTCCTCCCACTAATACTAATGATGGGGCACTATTCCTCCCACTGACACCAATGTTGGGACACTATTCCTCCCACTGAAACCAATGTTGGGACACCATACCTCCCCTAATACCAATTATGGGGCATTGATTACTCCCACTGATGCCAGGGTACTTTATCCTCCCATTGGCCTCAGTCCAGCCCCCCCCCCCCAAAGTTTGAAGGATAGTAAAGTAGCCCTTTGTCTAGAAAGTTTAGAGACCCCTGGTTTAGATTGCAGCCATCCCTTGAACGGCCAAAACAAGGACTGTGGAGAAATACCCTGATATAGTGAAGGCTGCAATACTGGTTCAGAGCTTTTTTGGCTGGTCACACCTGAGCACAAAAGTGGGATTAATGGACATCAGGTTAGTAAAACATTTTATATTTGTGATTGTGATTAAACAGTGGCTAAACATCCAACTCATGGAGAATGATGATCCAGAGTGTTGTTTAAAATCTTCATTATGCTATTCTAAATTCTGAAACATTTCATTTCATTGTGGCCTGCAACCCTTTACCAAATCACTTAAGTGGCCCCCACTCTTCAAAAGGTTGAACACCCCTGATGTAGAAGTTTAGTTTCAGTGAAGATCTGAGTTACACACCAAGCACCAGTATGATCCAGAAAAACTGTAGACAGAAAAACAAGCATTCCATGTCCTACTATCAATGGCCGTGGCACTTCACACTCGTCACACAAATGTCTTTTGACATAATAAATCACCTGTACTTCTTCAATCCATTCTCCTGGAGACTTCCCTCCTCATCGGGTGTCATGCTCTGGTTGGTGAGGGTCATGTCTGCGAGCCGCTGGTTGGTGTCGGCAAATTCTGCGGAGGAATTGTCAGAGTCTGTGCCTGTTGAGGAGAGAACAGAAAGTGTGATGTACGGATGTCACTGAACTCTGATCTCCTCGGAGGAAGCAGAAGGACAGCCTATTATTGGTGGTTTATTATTTTTTTTTGTTTCTTTCACAAGCTTCGGGGATATTGTGCAAGCGGCAGTGACACGCGGCTCTGGCACACTTCATCTAAAGTCCAGCCTTTACACGTTGTGAGCACAATTCTACAGGTACAACAAACACATTCCTCCCATGGATGATGATAAGGCTGCCAATGTCACCTCAATGGGCTGGAAAATGTGCAATTTAAAGGCCGATAAAAACATAATATTGTCAAATGGAAATCGAATATGTTCAAAGCGCTCATACATGACTGGCACACGTCATTCTGTCATTTAACGACACAAAATACATTTACGGGTTTTTTTTATCTGCAGCCAAACATTCCCTATATGCCAAATGAAATCTATTTTCCATCAGACCATGGTAACGGTGTTAAAGCAGAAGACACCACACTAATTATGTAATAATTGCTTTGCCAAAAAAAATTTGCTATTCTGTTAAGGCAGTCTTGTGATTTACACATCTACTTACCAAGTAGAAGAGAACACTTTTTTTTTCTATTAGGGCTTATGTACACTGCAGCTGATAAACTCACGTTTAGGATCTGTTCTGCGTTTTTTCAGCAGCCCCTGAACGCTCCCTAATGTTTTCCTATGTGTCCATGCAGGGGTGGACTGACAACTCATAGGGCCCCCAGACAATAGGGGATCATGGGGCCCCTGTGTCCTCGCCCACACTCAAACCACACCCAAAAAAGCCTATGAAAGGTACCAGGGGCATCTCATGGGGCCCCCTACTGACCCAGGGAAGTGATCGAGTGCTCGAATGGTCAGTCCGCCCGTGTCCATTTACACATTGTAGTTTACAGTCGTTTACAGGCAGTTGAGTTTACAGTATTTTTTTGAACGCAAAAAACTTGCGTTCAGACGTCGATTTTATCAGTGTTTCAAACACGACAAATCGCGTTTATAAGCGGTTTACATTTTTTTTAACTCTTCCAGTTCCCAATGCTGTCCAGAGCCTTTTTTCATCATGAAAAATGCATGCAAAGCGTTTTCAAGGTGCTCAGATGGACAAAACACTGAACACAGGATGTTCCTACCAAGCTGGTCACACATTGTAATCACCATTTACACCTCAGACCTCTCCCACCCTTGGAAACTAAAGATATTGTCTTAAAATAAAAACACAATAACAAGAGTTTCTGCTGACCACCAGCATAAGGGGGCAAAGTTCCACTGACCACCAGCACAAGGGGGCAAAGTGTCACTGACCACCAGCACAGGGGGGGGGCAAAGTGTCACTGACCACCAGCACAGGGGGGGGCAAAGTTCTACTGACCACCAGCACAAGGGGGCAAAGTTCTACTGACCACAAGCACAAGCTGTTAATAAAAACTAATGTATTAAAAATCACAGCCAGTCCAATATATATATCCTTGGCAGCGCACTGACTGCAAGTCAGGACTCATGATGTCATTGCCTGGCCTTTTCAAGCATGCACATGGCCCCTATGTGCGCTGTTATCTGATGCTCGGCTGTTGGGGCGACTTGGTTAGCACGCGGACAGAGGGCTCTGCGTGCCCGCTGCAGGACACGTGCCATAGGTTCGCCACCACTGGCCTAGAGTAACCCCTTTACCCTTCCTGCCCACTTTCCATCCTTCCACTCCCACCCCCTCCTCTCTCACAATCAGAAATGCTTTTTTTTATTACTTTTTTTGAGAACACATCCTGCACTCTTGCCTTGGCAAGAACAACAATATTTACCAGCCTCCTGAGATACTTCTCACACATCCCAGGAGGCCTTAATATATGGCTGTCTGCAAGGACCAGGAAGTGACAGCAAGTTCCCAATGAAATCAGAGAACGGCGGCACTAAAGCAAGTGAGCAAAAGCAAAGCAGTATTTTTTTTTTGTTTGGTTGTTTTTAGGTAGAACCCAACTAAATTGCAAAGGGTGATGGAGATAGGGGGGATAGTGCAATGTCGTCTACTTGCCCCTGCCTGCTGAATAGACAAATCTGGGACACCAGCACATAAAGTCATCCATATGCTTGTCTCTCCATGTTCACTTCATTAGGCTTACAATATTCTGTAATGTCTGAGATGATGGAAAAGTCTGGGGAGGATGGGAAAAGTCTGGGGATGGTGGAAAAGTCTGGGGATGGTGGAAAAGTCTGGGGATGGTGGAAAAGTCTGGGGATGATGGGAAAAGTCTGGGGATGATGGGAAAAGTCTGGGGATGGTGGGAAAAGTCTGGGGATGGTGGGAAAAGTCTGGGGATGGTGGGAAAAGTCTGGGGATGGTGGGAAAAGTCTGGGGATGGTGGGAAAAGTCTGGGGATGGTGGGAAAAGTCTGGGGATGGTGGGAAAAATCTGGGGATGGTGAGAAAAGTCTGGGGATGGTGAGAAAAGTCTGGGGATGGTGAGAAAAGTCTGGGGATGGTGGAAAAGTCTGGAGATGATGGAAAAGTCTGGGGATGATGGAAAAGTCTGGGGATGATGGAAAAGTCTGGGGATGATGAAAAGTCGGGGGATGATGAAAAGTCGGGGGATGATGAAAAGTCTGGGGATGATGAAAAGTCTGGGGATGATGAAAAGTCTGGGGATGATGAAAAGTCTGGGGATGATGAAAAGACTGGGGATGATGAAAAGTCTGGGGATGATGGAAAAGTCTAGGGATCATGGAAAGAAAACATGAGGTACTTACAATAACAACATCCAGAATACATGTAATCGTTTTAACAAAAATACATAAACGTTTCTTATTGCCCAAAAGTTCATCTTTACGTTTGCAGACAGGAAATGTCAGGCTTTGTATGCCCCCCAGTTTCTTATTAGCAGGAATTATTAAATAGCACAGCGCCTTTGATTTTGTACTTTCCTTTCTAAAAGGATGCTAGTAGATCTTCAGTCGAAGTTATATCTTTTTTTTTTAAATGCTCTCCTAGAATGTTGCAGTTATCTTACATTGGATTGTACTTCAGAACTTTTTCAATAAAAATATTGAACATCAATGGCAGACCACAGTCCAAACCCAGACCAAGTTACAGTCCTATCCACTCCACTGCGAGTGTCTCTCCCTGCTTCCTCCTACCCCTGCCCGGATGGCTTGTAGTCTCCAGAGTCATCTCTTGGGTTACCACCATCCACCCTACCACCACTGTCATTCACAGGTTGAATTTTACTGACCAGACTTCCATGAATTTTAATTCAATACCCCTGCTATAGCCGAGTCTGCTGGGGCTATTGACATCACAACCAAGATGGCGGCGCCCAGCAGCAGTTTCAGGGCTTATGTATGTCTACACAAGGGAGGCTTTTACTGGTAAATACATGCATAAAATATTAAATGCGCATTTAATGAGTATCTAACTGCTTTACACGCTAATTCTGTTCATGCATTTGAGGCAGTTTGGGACCCATGGGATACATATACCTCTGACTTGTACGCTCACATTGCTTGAGACTGATTGCCATCTCACTTTTCTGTATAGACATTGTATGTACCTCTGACCCTCTCATCGATGAGCCTGTTATTTTTTTTTTTTAGTTTTCTCTTCAATTGATTTATATTCACCTATAGAACTTGTTTGTTATAAATGCTTGAAAAACCAATAAAAGGATAATTAAAAAGAAAATTAAAAATACGCATTACTGCTGTTGAAATGAATTGTTTAGGAACTGGGTCTTTCTAAAGTCAATGAATTGTTTTGACCTGCAAAGCTAAAGTTCAGTTATGTATCTGTGGAACAAAAAAATAACCATGGCTCCCTGACAGCTGTACCACAGTCTGTTCCCATATGACCTTCTGGAATGCTCGGTGACATGAACACTAGGGGTTACTATCAGGCATTCGGAACTGCATGTTCAAATATGTATGTGAAAAGTCCATTGGCAATCCCGCAATAAACATTTTAATGCCAGTTAAGATTTTGAATTGTTATGATAAGATGTTCAGATACAAAAGATGGACTTTACAATTCCAGTCAATGTACAAGGAGTGCAGAGAATTTATAATGAACAGAGATAACACTACAGTCTGGCTGATAGAGAGATGATAATACAGTCTGAAGCAGGCCAGGAGCCATCTGATGGCCCCCCAGGCTACACTATCTTCAAGGGTCTTTATAAACTTGCAGGCTTCAGAAGAAGCTTCTGCTCTCACCTCAAAGGTGCAGGAGGGTGAATAGTGATCAGTAGAGGATTGCAACCCCATTGTGAGCATTGTCCTGCATTTATGTCAAGTCTATGAGGAGCTGTGATAGTCCAGGCTACAAACCTCAGGATGGGGAGGTTGAGGTATTTGAACAGGTCAAACATTTTAGAAGAATGCTCTCCTCGCAGATAAGCGGTGTGCTGCATCTTCCCTCTCCTAAACAATGGCACAACCCCAGGGTTCCCGATTAGGGCTCATGTACACTGCAGCTGATAAACTCAAGTTTAGGAGCTGTTCAGCCGTTTTTTCAGCAGCCCCTGAACTCTTCCTAATGTTTTCCTATGTGTCCATGTACACATCGTCGTTTACAGGCATTTGAGTTTACAGTCGTTTTTTTGAATGCAGAAAACTTGCGTTTAGCAGTCAATTTTATCAGCGTTTGAAACGCAAAATGCTTGCAAACACGGCAAATCGCGTTTATAAGCATTTGCATCTGAAATTTTTTTTTAACTCTTCCAGTTCCCGATGCTGTCCAGAGCCTTTTTTCATCATGAAAAATGCATGCAAAGCGTTTTCAAGGTGCTCAGATGGACAAAACACTGAACACAGGATGTTACTACCAAGCTTTTCACACATTGTAATGACCAATTCACACCTCAGACCTCTCCCACCCTTGGAAACAAAAGATATGTTAATGACCATTCACACCTCAAATTCCTCATGAAGACCCCCTGCCAGGTGGCCTTAATGACTGCCTCCACCAGACACCTTTCCCACCCTTGGAAACAAAAGAAATGTTAATGACCATTCACACCTCAGACCTCTCCCACCCTTGGAAACAAAAGATATATTAATGACCATTCACACCTCAGACCTCTCCCATCCTTGGAAACAAAAGATATATTAATGACCAATTCACACCTCAGACCTCTCCCACCCTTGGAAACAAAAGATTTGTTAATGACCATTCACACCTCAGACCTCTCCCACCCTTGGAAACAAAAGATATATTAATGACCATTCACACCTCAGACCCCTCCCACCCTTGGAAACAAAAGATATATTAATGACCATTCACACCTCAGCCCTCTCCCACCCTTGGAAACAAAAGATATGTTAATGACCATTCACACCTCAAATTCCTCATGAAGACCCCCTGCCAAGTGGCCTTAATGACTCTCTCCACCAGACCCCTTTCCCACCCTTCGAAACAAAAGAAATGTTAATGAGCAACTCACACCTAAGCTAATCTCAACACATACTGCTGTCTTTGCTTCTACTCTCTGTATTTCTCTGAAACAGTCTGAAATCGTTAATAATTTACCACTTTTCAATGCATTCTGGGCATTTGGGAGGTTCTCCTGTGCTTCTCTTTAAAAAACGCTTATAAATGCGTAATGCAAATGCGGCTAAACATACGTTTTTTTAACCTACGTTTTCCATCAGTCAGTTTCCAAGTGTCCCATGTACATGGGGCCTAATCTGTGTAAAAATACATTCGTTTTGTGTTTCATATTGGGCTATCATTCTATGCCATTACAGCAAACTGTTACTTGTACTAATTGTGTGTGATCTGTGAGACAGCCTTTAACAAGATGTGATACTAGCAACTAATCTTGGCCATACACTGATTGAAATTTGGCCCTGCTAAACCAGCCAAATTTTGATCTGTGTGTGGCTACCCCTACCCAAAGAGATAATTTAATTGACTTCTGTGGAAAGGACATGCTGTACATATTTATCAATCAGCTGCAGCCGCTGATTGTTGTATGCTGATAGCAGTGGGTATCGCTGTGAAGAGTACAGTGCCCCTGTGGTGGGGGTTGAGGAGGCGATCTCTTTCCAGCTCTGTGCCCACCTGCAGCAGCCCTTCTCCCAGATACCATTGGCTCCTGCTGCTGTCAGTCAAATCCTGTGAGCCGGGGGCGCAGTGAGCCAAGCTGTGTGCATCTATAGACATACACAGCCTGGCTTTGGATCGAGCCCACGTGAATGCGGATGGGGGACTCCAGAAGAGGAGGATCAGGGCTGCTGCATGCAAAACCATGAAAGAGCATGTTGGTTATTTTAAAAAAAGAAAAAAAGCCTTTATAATTACTTTAATTCAGGCATACAGTATATAGGATTGCCATCAGGTTCAAGACATCATTTTGTTTTAGGACAAAATGGACCAAACTTTGTAAAGCTGGCCACTTGCAGTTTTTGTTCACACGTTGTAGAAAAATTGTTCTTTAGAACGTCAACTAATTTAATTTGAAAGCCCTTAAAATGCAATCCCAGGTTTGGTTACAATATGTATGATATTTCCTGAATGAAAAACACATTTAGAATTTTGCTCCTTCCAGAAAAATCTTCCATCCTGCTCCTTTACATTTTTTCATCCCTACAGTCAAAAACGAACATCGATTTGTCCCCAACAATCAGAAAATCAAAACAAACATTTTAAAAATGAAAAACATTTTCTATTTAACTGGTGTATGGCTAGATTAACCAAGGAAGGGGATGATGTAGGATTTGTATTTATCTTGGAGGTATGTGGATGTAGATCTTGTACAAATGTCATCCTCTACAGTGGATATAAAAAGTCTACACACCCGTTTAAATGTCAGGTTTCTGTGATGGAAAAAAATGAGACAAAGATAAATAATTTCAGAACTTTTTCCACTTTTAATGTGACCTATAAACTGTACAACTCGGGTGAACAACAAACTGAAATCTTTTGGTGGGGGGGTAAATATAAAAAAACTAAAATAATGTGATTGCATAAGTGTGCACACCCTCTTATAACTGGGGATGTAGCTGTGTTCAGTCTTCCTCCTCCAACTTCCAGACTCCTGCCCGGAAGCAAGACCCCACTTCCTTCTCCAGGGCCCCCTCCCAGGCTGCAGAGCACCTCTCAGCACTCCATCTTTCACACAACTCCCCTGCCAGCCAGGCTCTGTCATATTCATGGGCTGGTCTGCCACACTGCTAGACCTCCTGCCTGGGATCGGCCAGATTTCCCATGAATATGCAGACCAACCCCTCTACCTACTGGCTTCTAGAAGCTTCTTAGTTTCTAGAACAGTGGGAGGTGCCAGAGGACTGACCTACAGAGCCCTCCAGCCTTGACCTGAAGTAGCCCTCCAGCCTTGACCTGAAGTAACCCTCCAGCCTTGACCTGAAGTAACCCTCCAGCCTTGACCTGAAGTAACCCTCCAGCCTTGACCTGAAGTAACCCTCTTACTAAAACCCAGGCATCTAGCAAGCCTCTAACTACTCTCAACAACTATGTACACCAGAAGGCGCTACAACTGCTTATAACTGTCAGCTGTTTAAACTTTAGAGCAGGGGTAGGCAACCTGCGGCTCTCTAGCTGTTGTGGAACTACATTTCCCATGAGGCATTGCAACATTACAAAACTGACAGTTACAGCTATGACTTGCAGAGGCATGATGGAACTTGTAGTCCTGCAACAGCTTAAGAGCTGCAGGTTGCCTACCCCTGCTTTAGAGGAATGGGTATATTTGAAAAAGTATACATCAAACAGAAGGCACTCACTAAGCAACCTCGGAGCCAAAGCTTGATCTTGTGAAACCTTGCAAGCTCTGTCTATTTCTAGCGGCAATATGGAGTATAAACTAAAACAAAGGGTTTTTTTTTCAAATTTTTGTAATTTTTTTTTAAAGAAATTACAGAAAAAAAAACTCAAGAGAGCGAAAACAGTAAACAAACCAAAAAAGGCCCAACCCAATGAGAAGAGGGGGGCCGAGCCACAGTTTTGTGTGTGAATAGACACACGGAGCAGTGGGTGCCCCCATAGCAAGCTGGTTGCTGTGGGGGCACTCGACAAGAAGAGGAGGATCCAGGCTGCTCTGTGCAAAACCAATACACACAGCAGGTAAGTATAGACATGTTTGTTATTTTCAGAAAAAAAAAACATTTAAGCCTTTTTCGCTTTAAATATTTCCTTTACAGGAATTACTTAGTTTTACATTTTTTTTTAAATAACATGTGCTTTAAAAAAGATTTTTTGCACAATAAAGTGAAGTGCATTCTGTGTTTTAGATTACAAATTCACCTGTCCGTTACTGGTCTTCCCTGCAAAAAGCATTCCTTCCAGTGCATTCCACCGCAGCTCTGCTCCTCCACTCGCTTTAGGAGTTCAGCACCAGGTTCTGATGCCTGAGAATGAAGAGCCCTCGAAGGGCTTTACAGCATTTATTTGGAAGCTCTTTTACAACTTGCAAAATAAGCGAATAAAATATTAAGCAGCGCACCTCTTAAAAAGCTCAATGCTAATAAAAAGTAGCAATACCCAAAGCCAAAACAAAAGGTCTTTTGGGGGGCAGCTCGGCACCAAAGTACGCATTAATTCGAACAATTCTACAGTCGTCTCTGGAAACAGATTTTGTTTTTTTAGGAGATGAGATTATTATTCGGGGACGGAGATCGGCGTTTGAAATTCTTTTTACAAATGCTAAATAGTTGGTTTACTTATTCATTTATTACCCGTTTTGCATTTGCTGACAAGAAGTGACGAGTGCTGTACTTTACCCCGAATATTCAGAGCTTGTTAAAGTAAAGTGAGGCCTGTGTTTGGTGAGCTGCAGATAATATCTACAAATGTATAGACTATGACAGAGGGAGGCACGGATGGACGACATCTGAGCGGGGGCATGAGATTAGCCATAAGGATATGAAAACAACAGAGGTATCATGTATTTTTCATTGAGAAGATAATAAATTATTTTTCAGCGGACAGATAAATACAGAAAATCTCAGGCCTAATTACTAGCGAGGAATTATTTAAAGCTCAGATGATGATTAAATTACTTTTTAATGTGTATCTAAGTCTGAAACTTTTTATTTTGGTTTTGATTAGAGTTGAGACGGATTATTTATTTATTTCAGGTACTTCTATAGCACCGTCAATTTACGCAGCGCTTTACATATATATTGTGCATTCACATCAGTCCCTAACCCTCAAGGGGCGTACAATCTAAGGTCCCTAAACCTCAAGGGGCGTACAATCTAAGGTCCCTAACCCTCAAGGGGTGTACAATCTAAGGTCCCTAACCCTCAAGGGGCGTACAATCTAAGGTCCCTAACCCTCAAGGGGCGTACAATCTAAGGTCAGTAACCCTCAAGGGGCGTACAATCTAAGGTCCCTAACCCTCAAGGGGTGTACAGTCTAAGGTCCCTAACCCTCAAGGGGGGTACAATCTAAGGTCCCTAACCCTCAAGGGGGGTACAATCTAAGGTCCCTAACCCTCAGGGGGTGTACAATCTAAGGTCCCTAACCCTCAGGGGGTGTACAATCTAAGGTCCCTAACCCTCAAGGGGGGTACAATCTAAGGTCCCTAACCCTCAAGGAGAGTACAATCTAAGGTCCCTAACCCTCAAGGAGCGTACAATCTGAAGTCCCTAACCCTCAAGGGGCGTACAATCTAAGGTCCCTAACCCTCAAGGGGCGTACAATCTAAGGTCCCTAACCCTCAAGGAGCGTACAATCTAAAGTCCCTAACTCCCATACATACACATACTAGGGACAATTTAGACAGGATCCAATTCACCTATCAGCATGTCTTTGGAGTGTGGGAGGAAACTGGAGTACCCGGAGGAAACCCACGCAGGCACAGGGAGAACATGCAAACTCCAGACAGGTGGTGCCGTGGTTGGGATTCGAACCAACGACCCTAGTACTGCCAGGTGGAAGTGCGAACCATTTAGCCATTGTGCTGCCCCTATTCTATTCTACTTGTCCTGGTGACTCCTAATGCTGGGACCAGGGGCGGACTGACCATTTGGAAACTCAGGCACTGCCCAAGGGCTCGGGGTCAGTAGGGGGCCCCGTGAGATGCCCCTGGTACCTTTTTCATAGGCTTTTTTGAGTTTGGGCAAGGACACAGGGGACCCATGATCCCCTATTGCCTGGGAGCCCCATGAGTTGTCAGTCCGCCCCTGGCTGGGACTGAAAGTGAAGGCAAAATCTGGAGCTTCCAAAATAGATTTCCCTCACTCTGGAGAGATCACTTCCTATTGTGTCAATGGAATGGGACGGAAAATCTCCCCTATAGGACAAAAAAAAAAAAAAAAAAAAAATCTGACGGGTTTAAATTCTTCCCTACTCCAGAATGACTAAGTTTTGGTTTTAGAGATACTTTAAAAAAAGAAGTACAGCAAAAACGTTTAGTCCATTTTTCTCTTGTAGGTCACAGGAGCATTCCTGTGACCCAGGGTCAGCTGACAGTGGACTATAAGCCTGCTACCAGCTAACATGGCAGAGCCACTCCAGGCTCTGGAGGGATCCCGACACTATTGTTAGGATCCACCCAGCTGCTAGACTGACAGCTGGCCCTGCCTCTCAATGTAAGGTTGAGAAGCAGAGCCAGCTGCACCCGCCCTCTCCCCAGCTCAGAGTTCCAAGGAGGAGCAGAGCAGAGAGTGGCGACTGACAGCTTGGGAACTGAGAAATCAGTGGTCATGTGATCGCTCAGTGCTCGGTCTTAAAACAGACAAGGGACAACTGCAGCATCATACCAATGCTGCAGCATAGACATGAGTATGTGTGCATCAGCAGCTGCATCAAGTCAGATAGAGTCCACCTCATTATCTGGTCAATGTTCAGAATCATCTAGTACTTTCCTCCCCAGCCTGACTGTCCCAAGCCCACCCCTTTCATTCACTGGATTTTCGTTCTGTATCAGGTATGAATCTGTAGCAGTTATATCAGAGAGAGAGAGAGAGAGAGAGAGGGGGGGGGGGGGGGGGCAGAGAGAGGGGGGGGAAAGAAGGTTTAGATTTAAATACACTTTACACCATGAATATTTGTAAGGAAGTGTAGACTGGGAACAGCAGGGGCCTTGTTCATTTGAAATTCACCTGAGGGCTGCAAAGAGGAAGCGTGGGAGATGCACATGGCCTAAAAAAGACAGACATGCCTGGTGTATATGGCTTACTACAAATTATCTGCAGTCTCTAATAACCAAAAACATCCACAATGTTAGCCAGAGACCATGTGATTCACACGGTCTAGACTTTGAGGGGGGCTTAGCAGCAGTTTTATTCTTCCTGACAAGACTACTGGATACGGTTATATCCACTGAATCAAGTGTGCCAATCCCTCCACTCGCTCAACGAATAAAATTCAAAATACTAACAACTTACAAAGCCATCCACAACTCTGCCCCCAGTTACATCACCAACCTGGTCTCAAAATATCAACCAAACCACTCTCTTCGATCCTCCCAAGACCTTCTGCTCACTAGTTCCTGTGTCACTTCCTCCCATGCTCGCCTCCAGGACTTCTCCCTGAGGAAGAGGCAAGTCCTGGAAACGTGTCAGCCTATTGGATGTCTACACTCCCTATTGCGGACTGTTGACCCAGCTGTTCTTTTATGACGTGCCTTGACTTTATTGTCGTTTGTGAGTACAACACCTACTTTATTTCTCATTAAACATTTTTTATGGTAATGCGCTAGGCCTGTGCACCCTTCTCTTTGTTCTTTCCTCATTCAGTATATTTGGATTCTCCCGGTCTATTTGAGGGCAGCAAGGTGTGCATATTCCAGGACATTCTTAATGTGGTTGTAGCCTGCATCGAGTCCATCCCCAAGCGCAGGAGCATTTGTGTTTGCTGGTTCTCAGTACTTTCTCTGTACCCACTGTCAGGAATGGACTTGCCAATAATGGTGGGACTCACCTGCCTTGTGGGCTGCAGTACCAGGGCTGGCCAGCGGGTGCTCTCAGCAATCAGAGACTCACCCCTGCAATCAGCCAAACACCTGAAGCTGATTGCAGGGGTTGTATTTAAGGAATGGCCAGACTCACAGTCAGGGCCTTGGTGTGTGTTTTTCCATGGGCCCCTGTATCTTGTATCCTGTAGTCCTGTTCCTGCCTGACTTGTTGCCGACCCTGCCTGATCCTGACCTCTGCTGACTTCTCCTGTTTGATCACTGGCTTGTGACCCTGACCATTCTCTGCCTGACCCTCTGTACCGCGCTGCCCGTGAGTTACTGAACCCAGCTTGTGACCCCGACCACTCTCCCGTCTGTTCCTGGTACTCCGTTTGCTACTGACCCGGCCTGCCCGACGACTCTTGCATTGTATGTATTGTTATCTGTGGGTGGTTTGGTTTGTTTGCACTGTGTTTAGGTTTAGTTTTGCACTGTGTTTTGTATTGTTAGTCTTAATAAACTATATTGTTTATAACATATCTGAAGCCTGCGTTTCCCTGTGTCAGTCCACACCCCTCTGTTCATACCTGGAGCCCTGACACCCACGTGGGAGATTTCTTTTCACTTCCTCTCTAGATGATAGATATGGGATAGAACAGCAATGGCCGTATACGGCCTGGCGGACCTTTTAATCCGGCCCGCGGAGCGTGCTAAAAAAAAAACACAGCCAGGGCAGGCAAACATTGGCTGTCAGGATGTGTGTAGGCGGGGCAGCGTGACGAACATGAAGGGAGCTAGGCTCCTCTCACAGTCCGCCCTGAAGACCGGAACGGCGCGGGAACACGGCGAGAGGAACACGCGGAGCAAAGGTAAGTGAATTGACACAGGGGGGACTTGGCTTACTACTTGGGGGGGAATAGTACTGTGGGGGATGAAATACTATATGAGGGATGAAATACTATATGAGGGATGAATTAATATGGGGGATGAATTAATATGGGGAATGAATTACTATATGGGGGATGAAATACTATATGAGGGATGAATTAATATGGGGGATGAATTACTATATGGGGGATGAATTACTATATGGGGGATGAATTACTATATGGGGGATGAATTACTATCTACTCTTGGTCCGGCCCCCGAGTCCAATATATGAACCCATTGCGGCCCTCAAATCAAAAAGTTTGCCCACCCCTGGGATAGAACATGAACAGAAGAAAATGTCCCAATGGATGTGCTATCCCTTTCAAAATCTAGCCAAGACTAGGAAAGAAAGTAGTTTAGTAGTACCTAGAGTTGGGCTTCAAAAGGAGTCGTTTCCATATTTCCTGCCTACCTGAAAACATGGCATTTATTGAAAAAAAATATATATTCCTGAAACATGATCACTTACCTGTAATGGCATCAAAAAACTCTTCCTCGCTGTTCATCCTTCTCTGCTGAGTTGTCTTCTATCCAGCACAATTACTGCATCTTCTCGGGGTTCAACAATCCAGCTGGGGGCTAACTGGGACTGTGCCCGACTGTATTCCTTCTGACCCTAAAAAAACGAAAAACAAAAACTATTTTATTACTTTATAACTGACATAGAACTCATTTAAACCCATTTCAAACATCCATGTTACCGGATGGCTTTATTTTTGTCAATTTGTTTTCATAAAAGTTCTTGCCGATGCCTAGAAGGGCTGAAGCATGAGAGAGCTAAGATCTTTATCTGTTGTTTCTTCCTCATCAGAATATTTCATCTTACTGATTATGTAAAGTCTGTGTGAAGTTTCTTGTTGGCAAACAGTTACCCAAGGCTGACTGAAAAACGCAGAAACAGCAAGTTACCATCAAGAATGATTTCTTGTGATCAGATCGCCGACTGAAATACAAACATTTTTTTATGTGGGGCCCTTTCTAATCTAGATAAAGGCAAGGCTTTTCACTCCAACATCCTCATCTGAGAGAATAAATCAAATTCAAAAAGGAATCCATGCAGTAATGCTTAAACATGAGGATGGCCACAGGCAGGCGGAGGGTACATTATTGGAATGATGGGATCTGCTGTAGTTCTGCATATATATTATTTATATTGTTTTACGGTTTTATCTGCCAGAGGATTTGTAATTATGTACAGCCAGTCTTGCGATTCTCTCGAGAGGCTATCAAGTATGATCACTCCAGATGCCAGTTAAAATGATCATAATGGTTAATGTTTAACCGTGTACCCCTTCAATTCCCACAACGTGTTGGCTTTTATATAATGTACAAAATAAGTCAGGCACCAGCAACCCCCCCAGAACACAATGACATTTGTGCTGGCATCCACTGCTACTGGCTGTAATTGACAGCTCACTAGGCTGTCAATTAGAAAGCCTGACCCACCCACCTCCCTGACGTAAATGAAAGCTCAGTGGTGGCTGAGGACATCGGTGTGCTGTGCAAAATGGTTTGGGGATGACCTGAGGTCTTCAGTACGTGCATTGAGACTAATCTGAGATCTGAAGTGTATGTAGTGGGACTGACCTTGAGGTCTGAAGTGCATGCATTGGGGCAGATCTGAGTGAAGTGAATGTACTGGTACTGGGGCTGATCTGAAGTCTGAAGTGAATGCGCTGGATCTGATCAGAGGTCTGAAGTGAATGCGTTGGGGCTGATCTGAGGTCTGAAGTGAATGCGTTGGGGCTGATCGGAGGTCTGAAGTGCATGCATTGGGGCTGATCGGAGGTCTGAAGTGCATGCATTGGGGCTGATCGGAGGTCTGAAGTGAAGGCACTGGAGCTGATCTGAGGTCTGAAGTGCATGCATTGGGGCTGATCGGAGGTCTGAAGTGTATGGATTAGGGCTGATCGGAGGTCTGAAGTGCATGCATTGGGGCTGATCGGAGGTCTGAAGTGCATGCATTGGGGCTGATCGGAGGTCTGAAGTGCATGCATTGGGGCTGATCGGAGGTCTGAAGTGCATGCATTGGGGCTGATCGGAGGTATGAAGTGAATGCACCGGGGCTGATCTGAGGTCTGAAGTGAATGCACTGCGGCTGATCTGAGGTCTGAAGTGAAGGCACTGGGGTTGATCGGAGGTCTGAAGTGAAGGCAGTGGGGTTGATCGGAGGTCTGAAGTGAATGTACCGGGGCTGATCTGAGGTCTGAAGTGAAGGCATCGGGGCTGATCTGAGGTCTGAAGTGAAGGCATCGGGGCTGATCTGAGGTCTGAAGTGAAGGCATCGGGGCTGATCTGAGGTCTGAAGTGAAGGCATCGGGGCTGATCTGAGGTCTGAAGTGAAGGCATCGGGGCTGATCTGAGGTCTGAAGTGAAGGCACCGGGGCTGATCTGAGGTCTGAAGTGAATGCGCTGTGGCTGATCTGAGGTCTGAAGTGAATGCGCTGGAGCTGATCTGAGGTCTGAAGTGAATGCGCTGGAGCTGATCTGAGGTCTGAAGTGAAGGCACTGGGGCTGATCTGAGGTCTGAAGTGAAGGCACCGGGGCTGATCTGAGGTCTGAAGTGAATGCGCTGTGGCTGATCTGAGGTCTGAAGTGAATGCGCTGGAGCTGATCTGAGGTCTGAAGTGAATGCGCTGGAGCTGATCTGAGGTCTGAAGTGAATGCGCTGGAGCTGATCTGAGGTCTGAAGTGAAGGCACTGGGGCTGATCTGAGGTCTGAAGTGAAGGCACTGGGGCTGATCTGAGGTCTGAAGTGAAGGCACTGGAGCTGATCTGAGGTCTGAAGTGAAGGCACTGGGGCTGATCTGAGGTCTGAAGTGAAGGCACTGGGGCTGATCGGAGGTCTGAAGTGAAGGCACTGGGGCTGATCGGAGGTCTGAAGTGAATGCACCGGGGTGGATCTGAGGTCTGAAGTGAATGCACCGGGGTTGATCTGAAGTCTGAAGTGAATGCACTGGGGTTGATCTGAGGTCTGAAGTGAATGCACCGGGGCTGATCGGAGGTCTGAAATGCATGCATCAGGGTAAACATATTTTGTCTGAACACCTACTAATTATATTGCACCTAATTGTATTGGTAACAGCAAGTTAACTGCTTTATGTATTATAATATAACTAATAGTCTTCCCTCGCCGTCCGCGGTACAACTATAAAAACTGAACACAAGCTAAGACTGTTCTATATTAATCCAGCATGCCAACAGTCCAATGCCTGTGAATATGACACTTAAATGTGGAAAGGGTAGCCAACCCTGGTCTATGGGCTCTGAAATTCACAGAAGAATATTTTCGGGCTTTATAGCTGCATAAAGGATGAAATGTAATTTGTCCTGAGGCTCTGGGACAAGTACTAGAAAAGACCTAGAAGTCAGACGGATGGCTTGGGACTTTTAGCAAATCTGTAATCTTTGTCTTTCGTGAGACTAAGAGAAATAATCGCATTTCTTTGATTGTTCTATCAAATCCTGGACGCGGCTGCAAACTGAGGGAGGAAGGTCATTTGTGATCAAATTACAAAACCGCTGGCAATGCGATTGTGAACGGCACATCAGCTCCAATCCAACGGGAGTTCCACTTTACGGCGATTTGCTGCCTTTCTCCACTTTCTCTTTCTTCTTCTCTTCACATTAAAATTTGTACTTTTTGTCAAGTTTTCCATCCTGTAAGAGTTTCCAAGTGAGCAGCTGTTACCGAGGCAACCTGTGTTGTTTTAATGGGGAAGTCATTTTAATTTCCCTAGGGAGAGGGATGAATGACAACTCCAAAAAACACGTTAAACAAAACAGAAAAATAGATTGAGATTTCCCCGGGGCTGATGTACAAAGAATACCTTTTTTCTGACTGGCAAATGGAGGAGAATTGTTAATGCAGCACAATGATGGTTTTATGGTGCCTGTGCCACAGCTTCACACAAAGAGCATGCTAGAGCAAGACTTGAAGAGGACCTGTCAGCAAAAAACAAACCGCCACTTCCCACCACCTTCCTGGAAGTTCTAGCAGAAGCCATGAAGAACCGAAGCTGGCCATGCACGGATCGAGTTTTGGCTGATTGCTGATGAATTGCCTGACCTTTGTTCCATGGGTGGCCCTGCAGCCACCATCCGGCAAAAGTTGAATTTTTAATCGATTTTCATGGAAGGAGTGGAGCTGAAAATCATCTGCTGAACAGGACTTGCATTCAGTCAGATACAAGGGATGCCGGGTAGAACAAGAAAACACTTTAGGCTGGGTGCACACTGTGAGCTTTCTTTGTTCATCTAGCACAGTGGTCTCCAAACTGCAGCCCTTTGCGTGCTCTTATCCCACCCTCGCGGCATTATTCCCCACCACTGTCAGCAAGAGTGGGGCACAGTTCCAGCCACTGACACCGACAATGGGGCACTATTATTCCCACTCAACCTAATGATGGGGCAATAATCATCCCACTGACACCAGTAATGGGGCACTATTGGTCCCACTGACACCAGTAATGGGGTACTATTCCTTCCACTGACACCGGTAATGGGGTACTATTCCTCCCACTGACACCAGTAATGGGGCACTATTCCTCCCTCTGACACCAGTAATGGGGCACTATTCTTCCCACTGACACCAGTAATGGGGTACTATTCCTTCCACTGACACCAGTAATGGGGCACTATTCCTCCCCCACTGACACCAATGATGGGACACTATTCCTCCCACTGACACCAATGATGGGGCACTATTCCTCCCATTGATACCAATGATGGGGCACTATTCCTCCCATTGATACCAATGATGGGGCACTATTCCTCCCACTGATACCAATGATGGGGCACTATTCCTCCCACTGATACCAATGATGGGGCACTATTCCTCCCACTGATACCATTGATGGGGCACTATTGCTCCCACTGATACCAATGATGGGACACTATTCCTCCCACTGACACCAATGATGGGACAATATTCCTCCCACTGACACCAATGATGGAGCACTATTCCTCACACTGACACCAAAGATGGGGCACTATTGCTCCCACTGATACCAATGATGGAGCACTATTCCTCCCACTGATACCAATGATGGGACACTATTCCTCCCACTGACACCAATGATGGGGCACTATTCCTCCCACTGATACCAATGATGGGGCACTATTCCTCCCACTGAGACCAATGATGGGACACTATTCCTCCCACTGATACCAATGATGGAGCACTATTCCTCCACTGATACCAATGATGGAGCACTATTCCTCCCTCGGACACCAATGATGGAGCACTATTCCTCCTCCTGATACCAATGATGGGGCACTATTCCTTCCACTGACACCAATGATGGGGCGCTATTCCTCCCCTGATACCAATGATGGGGCACTATTCCTTCCACTGACACCAATAATGGGGCACTATTCCTTCCACTGACACCAATGATGGGGCACTATTCCTCCCACTGACACCAATGATGGGGCACTATTCCTCCCACTGATACCAATGATGGGGCACTATTCCTCCCACTGACACCAATGATGGGGCACTATTCCTGCAACTGACACCAATGATGGGGCACTATTCCTCCACTGACACCAATGATGGGCACTATTCCTCCCACTGACACCAATGATGGGGCACTATTCCTCCCACTGACACCAATGATGGGGCACTATTCCTCCCACTGATACCAATGATGGGACACTATTCCTCCCACTGACACCAATGATGGGGCACTATTCCTCCCACTGATACCAATGATGGGGCACTATTCCTCCCACTGAGACCAATGATGGGACACTATTCCTCCCACTGATACCAATGATGGAGCACTATTCCTCCACTGATACCAATGATGGAGCACTATTCCTCCCTCGGACACCAATGATGGAGCACTATTCCTCCTCCTGATACCAATGATGGGGCACTATTCCTTCCACTGACACCAATGATGGGGCGCTATTCCTCCCCTGATACCAATGATGGGGCACTATTCCTTCCACTGACACCAATAATGGGGCACTATTCCTTCCACTGACACCAATGATGGGGCACTATTCCTCCCACTGACACCAATGATGGGGCACTATTCCTCCCACTGATACCAATGATGGGGCACTATTCCTCCCACTGACACCAATGATGGGGCACTATTCCTCCCACTGACACCAATGATGGGGCACTATTCCTCCACTGACACCAATGATGGGCACTATTCCTCCCACTGACACCAATGATGGGGCACTATTCCTCCCACTGACACCAATGATGGGGCACTATTCCTCCCACTGATACCAATGATGGGGCACTATTCCTCCCACTGACACCAATGATGGGACACTATTCCTCCCACTGATACCAATGATGGGGCACTATTCCTCCCACTGACACCAATGATGGGGCACTATTCCTCCCACTGATACCAATGATGGGGCACTATTCCTCCCACTGATACCAATGATGGGGCACTATTCCTCCCACTGATACCAATGATGGGGCACTATTCCTCCCATTGATAGCAATGATGGGGCACCATATCTCCGACTGATACCAACAATGGGGCACTATTACTCCCACTAATACTAATTGTGGTTTACTTCCACTGACTCCAGGACATTTTCTTCTCCCGCTGCCCACAGTCCCCCTAAAGTCTGAAGGACAGTAAACTGGCCTTTTGATTATAAAGTTTGGAGACCCCCAATCTAGCATGTTGAATGGAAAAAAACAAAAACGCAGACTCCTGCATCTACAAAAGTAATGTGAATGCAGGAATTCCCCCCCCCCACTGCGCTATTGTATTCTGATAGCAGGGACACCTCTCCTGCCAGAATAGACTAATCAGCACTGCCGCTATTGGCTGCAACATATGATCATATGCAGGTTTTCCAGCAGGACCGATCCACAGAAGCCAATCTAATGATCAGCTTCTGTCAAACAAACCGGCTACATACATATCGAAATTTGTCTGGTTCAACAGGAACGTCAATCCATATGTACCTGGCTTTACTCTCAATGCGCTCTCAGCACATATGTTTTTCTTAATTGCACGCAAATGTGCAGCTGCTCGGCATCAAGGCCCAGACGTGGGGAGGCCGCACATCTGCGTGAAGAGGTTAACCTCCGTTTTCCAGCAGTCAGATTCCATCGTTCAGAGGTGTCCCGTGTACATGGAACCTAAATGTTACCTCTTGCTGTATGAGCCAGGTAGGTGGGCATGCATTATATTATGATAGGCTGAGTTTAAAGAATTTCAAGTGGATCTTTCAACTACATGCGATTGGTATACATTATATACACCCTAGCTCAGGGGTAGGCAACCTGACAGCCGCAGGACTACAAGTTCCATCATGCCTCTGCAAGACATAGCTGTAACTGTCAGTTTTGTAATCTTTGCAATGCCTCATGGGAAATGTAGTTTCACAACAGCTAGAGAGCCGCAGGTTGCCTAACCCTGGCCTAGCTGAATGAAATTTCATTTCTCTCAAACAATTGCCATGCTTTTTTTCACCTGTTGTTTCTGCTCGTGTCCTGCAGTCTCTTTGCGGCTGTCTATAGACACTCCAACAATGGCTGCATAGTATCCCTCACATGCAGCTATAAACGCAGGTTCCATATGGTGACAACAGCGGACCATGATGATGTAATGTGTGTTGAAATGGCCACTAGGAGTTTCAATTGAAAGCCCATGTGACAACACAAGTGCACAATCGGGAGACAGGGGGCAAAGTGTTGTCACTCTATAACAGGAAGTACCTGTTCAAGGACCTTCATTAGCAGGATCACCAAGCAATATTTTAATAAAAGCTGCAGATTTGAAAACATTGAAAATGGCTTTTGGAATGACATTTACATATTATAACATATATGAGATATTAGTAATTAGGCTTTTTATGGGCAGCACTGCGGCTAAATGGTTAGCACTGGCAGTACTAACGTCATCGGTTCAAATTCCAACCACAGCACCACCTGCCTGGAGTTTGCATGTTCTCCCTGTGCCTGCGTGGGTTTCCTCTGGGTACTCCGGTTTCCTCCCACACTCCAAAGACATGCTGGTAGGTTAATTGGATCCTGTCTAAATTGTCCCTACTATGTGTATGTATGAATGTGAGTTAGGGACCTTAGATTGTACACCCCTTGAGGGTTAGGGACCTTAGATTGTACACCCCTTGAGGGTTAGGGACCTTAGATTGTACGCCCCTTGAGGGTTAGGGACCTTAGATTGTATGCCCCTTGAGGGTTAGGGACCTTAGATTGTACGCCCCTTGAGGGTTAGGGACCTTAGATTGTACGCCCCTTGAGGGTTAGGGACCTTAGATTGTATACCCCTTGAGGGTTAGGGATCTTAGATTGTACACCCCTTGAGGGTTAGGGACCTTAGATTGTACACCCCTTGAGGGTTAGGGACATTAGATTGTACACCCCTTGAGGGTTAGGGACCTTAGATTGTACCCCCTTGAGGGTTAGGGACCTTAGATTGTACACCCCTTGAGGGTTAGGGACCTTAGATTGTACCCCCTTGAGGGTTAGGGACCTTAGATTGTACACCCCTTGAGGGTTAGGGACCTTAGATTGTACCCCCTTGAGGGTTAGGGACCTTAGATTGTACACCCCTTGAGGGTTAGGGACCTTAGATTGTACCCCCTTGAGGGTTAGGGACCTTAGATTGTACACCCCTTGAGGGTTAGGGACATTAGATTGTACGCCCCTTGAGGGTTAGGGACCTTAGATTGTACGCCCCTTGAGGGTTAGGGACCTTAGATTGTACACCCCTTGAGGGTTAGGGACCTTAGATTGTAAACCCCTTGAGGGTTAGGGACCTTAGATTGTAAACCCCTTGAGGGTTAGGGACTGATGTGAATGTACAATATATATGTGAAGTGCTGCGTAAATTGACGCGCTATATAAGTACCTGAAATAAATAAATGATGTGACATATTATAAATCTGCTCCAAGATCCTCCCCCATAGAATTACCTGATACTGTCCATAAACCTCTTCCAGTCATCTCCGTTGGTGGTCCTTGCACCCTGGGTTACAGGTAGGACATCCACGACACGTGAGCATGCTATTTCTCCACAACAAAAGGCGTCAAGCGAACACCAACCCCTCTTTATCCGCCTCTAAACCCCGTGCATCCATATTCATGAATATTCCAGGTTATTTATCTCACATGAAGCATTTCCCGTGTCATACAAAGTGAGAACGAAGCCCTCGGCCTCACGGCTACTGTACAGAAGCATTGAGGAGTGTTAACGAGGCTGTATACTGTGCAGGTCCCGGAGGACCAGCACTAGGCAGGGGGAACATTTCCATTTATAGATGAACAACTGGGAGCTTCCAGCTCGGTGTCACCGCTGCCGGGATAAACAGAGGCGGCTGTGCCAGCTCTACACACACACTTGTCCTGTGTTGTGCTATGAAATGGTAATTGTGCACAGGATTGTGGGGCTGAACGTCTGTCAGGGGGCAGGTTTAGAGCATTTGTAAACCCAACCAATAAAATCTCACGGAACATGCTTGTTATACTCACTGAGGAGCCTAAGGGGTTAATCCTCTGCATTGTGTAAAAAGGCAGTTTGATCCTGACTTCTCTGCTCCTCCTCTTGTTCAAATGTCCACGCCTTATCTCCTGATAAGACAGACTGGACAGTAGCCATTGTGCACATGCTCAGTTTAGTGTGTATTGCTAGAGGTTTTTTTTTTTTCTTGGGAGAGTGCATGTGATCAGCACAGGGCCAATCGGCACTGTCCAGACAGAGGTCAGGGGTTTTGCATCCTCCTAGAGCAGAAAGAAAACTCCTCCTACAAGGTTTAACCGGTGCTCAGCTGGACACTGATAGAAGTCACAAGACTGCTCTAACTGCTGATGAGAAAAGGTATTTATATTTACTAAAATAATTTCATTTCCATGTTGTGTGTTTTGTGGGAGACCAGATATAGTGAATGCAGGGTCCTGAGAAAGCAGATATATAGTGAATGCAGGGTCCGGGGAGACCAGATATAGTGAATACAGGGTCCGGGGAGACCAGATATAGTGAATGCAGGGTCCGGGGAAAGCAGATATAGTGAATGCAGGGTTCGGGGAGACCGGATATAGGGAATGCAGATTCCGGGGAGACCGTATATACTGAATGCAGGGTCCGGGGAGACCGGATATAGTGAATGCAGGGTTCGGGGAGACCGGATATAGTGAATGCAGGGTCCGGGGAGACCGGATATAGTGAATGCAGGGTCCGGGGAGACCGGATATAGTGAATGCAGGGTCCGGGGAGACCGGATATAGTGAATGCAGGGTCCGGGGAGACCGGATATAGTGAATGCAGGGTCCGGGGAGACCAGATATAGTGAATGCAGGGTCCGGGGAGACCAGATATAGTGAATGCAGGGTCCGGGGAGACCAGATATAGTGAATGCAGGGTCCTGGGAGACCAGATATAGTGAATGCAGGGTCCGGGGAGACCAGATATAGTGAATGCAGGGTTCGGGGAGACCAGATATAGTGAATGCAGGGTCTGGGGAGACTGGATATAGTGAATGCAGGCTCTGGGGAGACCAGATATAGTGAATGCAGGGTCCGGGGAGACCGGATATAGTGAATGCAGGGTCCGGGGAGACCGGATATAGTGAATGCAGGGTCCGGGGAGACCGGATATAGTGAATGCAGGGTCCGGGGAGACCAGATATAGTGAATGCAGGGTCCGGGGAGACCAGATATAGTGAATGCAGGGTCCGGGGTTTAGTAACAGTAAAATTTTTCAATATTTTTAAATCAGCAGAATGCATTAAAATAATACCTGGTGATCCTAGTGGTGTACTTAGGTTTTATGCTACCCTAGGCAACATAAAGATTGTCTGCCCCCACGGACACCCACCAACACAACCATCACCCCTTCCCCCTCCCGCAGAGAGAGCCTGACACTCGTCTTCACAGCCCTGGACATCCCCAGGAATGAGAACCAGGTTCTACATACACCATCAAGCAGCCCGCAGCCTCCCTCAGATCCCACCTGGTTCCCATTTCCCTTCTTCATCCCTTCTTCTGGGGGAAGGAAAAATGCCGCCCTAGGCAAATGCCTTGTTTGCCTTGTGGTAAATACGCTCCTGGGTGATCCTGCCATGAAGGACCTAGTTCAAGCACTTCCTGTTATAAGGTGACATCGCTCTGTCCCAGCACACTCAGGCCCGTACACACGATGAGAATATAGGACGAATAATTGCCCCTTTTTTTTTTTTTTGCATGCTAGTCTCCATATCGAAACTGAAGACATTACTAAAAATACAAAAGTTACAAAAATTCTCATAAGAAAGAATGCAAATTTGGAAGTGATGTAATCTATTGTATTTTCGGACACAAACAGTACTAATTACAGGCCTCAGGGCCTGGTCTGTGCACAATTTGGCACGACCACTTTTTTATTTTCTATTTATTTAATTTATTCACTCCCACGTTTTGTCACTTTTTCTTGCTTTTGTGTGTGTTTTTCACAGGATGGAGGGTGTGGGTCCTTGGGCCTTCCCTGAAGTCTAGGGGGAGGATGTGTGGCCTTTTGGTTCCTTCCTCCCCTGATCCCTAGGGGGTTTTCTCTTCGGGAGAGCCCCCTGACCAAGTACTGAGTGTCTGGCTTCGGCTGGACACAAGGAACGGTGGTCCACCAGGCCTTTTGGCCAGGAGGACCAAATGGGAACCTTGTCCCTGTCAGGAGCTTCGTGCCCCGGGGGATCAGGGTAGTGGTCCAGCCCTTTTAGGGGTAGGACAAAAGCACACCCCTAAGTGCACTTTTTCGTGTGGTGTTCGCACTTGCACTTTTTTTGTGAACACTTACGGGTTTTTCGTTCTAGTTTGCACGTTTGCGGACTTAAAAAAAAACAAAAAAAAAAAACAGTACTAATTAATCGAAAGCCGTACGAATGGTATGATATGGGAAAACGTTTTGTGCACGAACGATCCTATTATAGAACAATCGCTTTGAATATACATTCAGTATACATTCGCTTTTACATCATCCCTCAATTTACCTCTCCTATTATCCCCTCCTCACCCATTTTTTCCATGATTTACTGTAACAGAAGTAAACTTCTGAAATTGATAGATGACAAGGTGGAACTATTCTTCTGAACGTCCCCCAACAACAGAACACTGCTAAAATCTCTACATTTAACCCCGACTGACCCTGTCCCTGCCAGAGTGGTGCTGATGATACGCTACCGACGTCTCGGGGACTTTTCAGCTGTCCTTACAGACAATACAGCCATCCTCATTCAAAGGTTCATTCAGGACAATCGGAATTCAGCCAGTTTTGTGTTTACAAAAAAAATAAATGAAGGAACAGCAACACGAGCGGGCATTCGTCGGGCAGATTATCGCTCAGCATGTTTATATTCCAGTTGACTGTCAGTATTCTATGCTGGTGGCACCGGGGATTAGACTCGCCACTCCTGGCGCTTCTTCTCTAATTAGGCTTTAAATCTACATTTCCTTATTCAAGTAATTGTGACCGCAGGGTATAGCAGCATGTTTTGTGTTCTGTGCGGCTGTCTGTTCACAGCAACCATTTCTACATTCGGATGGTAGATTTGCAGCCAGTGTTGTCCTTAAAGTGGTTCTAAATTCACGTGTTTATTTTTTTTACCCTAATGCATTCTGTCATCAAGGTAAAAAACCTTCTGGGTGCAGCTCCCCCCTTATACTTACCTGAGCCCCATCTCATTCCAGCGAGCCTTCTTGAGTGCCCCCATAGCAAGAGGCTTGCTATTGGGGGCACTCAGCTAGGGGGAGGAGCCAGGATCACCAGCGGGGAACCAAGAAGAGAATTGGGGCTACTCTGTGCAAAACCATCACAGAAAGTAGGTACGTATGCCATGTTTGTTGCTGTGTTTTTTCCAACCTTTTGAATCACTTTAAAGTCCAACTCCGGGCACCAGAAAAAGAAAACTCTAACAGTGGGTCCTCTGCACACTGCAAAAGGTACATGCTCATTAGGTCTAGATCAGTGGTTCTCAACCTTCCTAATGCCGTGACCCTTTAATACAGTTCCTCATGTTGTGGTGACCCCCAACCATAAAATTATTTACCCAGTAATTATAATTCATGAGTGTCGTTTTACCTCCAATACTGCTGCTTTCAACACATTAGCTGCTTTCAAAACAGTAGCTGCTTTCTACACAGTAGCTGCTTTCTACACAGTAGCTGCTTTCTACACAGTAGCTGCTTTCTACACAGTAGCTGCTTTCTACACAGTAGCTGCTTTCAACACAGTAGCTGCTTTCAACACAGTAGCTGCCTTCAACACAGTAGCTGCCTTCAACACAGTAGCTGCCTTCAACACAGTAGCTGCCTTCAACACAGTAGCTGCTTTCTACACAGTAGCTGCTTTCTACACAGTAGCTGCTCTTTACACATCGGAAATATGTGTTTTCCGATGGTCTTAGGTGACCCCTGTGAAAGGGTCGTTCGACCCCCAAAGGGGTCGTGACCCACAGGTTGAGAACCACTGGTCTAGAGGTAGAGGAATAGGCTGTAATACGTACCTTAGTTCTTGCTTCCGCAGGTTTCCTCCACACTGTGCAAGCAGCCTCCTGCAGCCTCTTTTCTAAGGGACTCTGGCTGGCAGTCACATGATGACATCATCCCATACAATGCAGGACCACTAGTTCTGCAGTGTATGTGAGGACTGCGAGGGCCCACTCATAAACCAATCATCAGAGCGCTGGTGGCCAGGGAAGCAAGGATTAGTGGAAGTATTACAACGCTTTCCTCTAGTCCTAGACCTAACAAACATACAAGTTTTTTGTTTTGTTGTTCTTATTCCCAAGTTCGGCTTTAAAGTGAACTTGTGATTTGTCTATGCAGGGCAAAGCGACCATTTCATCTTAATGTCGCCCTCCCCATCAACATGGGGACAAGGTGCTTTTTGGGGGGGGGGGGGGAGCCCCCTACGGCCCAAAGCACCCCCCCATGTTGAGAGCATGTGGCCTGGTATGGTTCAGAAGGAAGTGGGGGGAGCGCTCGCCCGCCCCCCCCTTCCTGACCTGCTGGGCTGCAAGCTCAGATAAGGGTCTGGTATGGATTTTGGGGGGGACCCCACACCATTTTTTTTAAATATTGGCATGGGGCTTCCCCTCAAAATCCATACCAGACCCGAAGGTTTTGGTATGGATGGCAGGGGGGGACCCCACACCGTTTTTGTATTTTTTACTTGCCAGCAATTCTTTTACATTCAGCTTTCAGTGGGGAACTCCACTGACAGCTGAAACATTACCGCATGCTTTTCACTACTAAAATACCGCATGACTTGATAAAATAACTCATGCGGTATTTTAGTAAATTGTTTTTGTGAATTTATTATTTTTCAGTGCATTCTGGGCATTTGGGAGGGTCTCCTGCGGTTATCTTATAAAAACGCTTAACGCAAACGTGCATAAACGTGGCTAAATGCGCATAAACGCGGTAGGTAAACGTGGCTAAATGCACATAAACGCGGTAGGTAAACGCGGCTAAACTGACGTTTATAACCTACGTTTTCTAGCTGTCAGTTTCCAGCGGTCAGAAGAGTTTTTCAAACGCCCTGTGTAAATGAGCCCCCCTTATGTGAGCTTCAAGTGGCCAGAGCTGTAGCTTACATAGAGCTATGGATTTTCCATGTGGCAGTGCTAATTGGCCCAAGAGTTGGTTCTGGCCAGCTCAGTGGATTGCTTCAAAAAAGTCCTGGATTCTTTCCTGGATACACAGAATATAACTGGATATAACATTTATAGGTAAAGTTGATCCAGGGAATATCTGATTGCCTCTCGGGGGATCAGGAAGGAATATTTTCCCTGCAGGAGCAAATTGGATCATGCTTTGCTGGTTTTTTTTGCCTTCCTCTGGATCAACTGTGGGTGTAGGATTATAACATTTTTTTTTCTCTATGGTTGAACTGGATGGACTTTTGTCTTTTTTCAGCCAGACTAACTATGTAACTATGTAGCACTGTCACATGGAGTGAGCCACAAGCTCCTCCATACCTAGATGTACTTCCTTCTGCGTACATAGGGTAGTGAGGAAAAAGCAAGCATATGCTGCGGAGATGAATTTAAGCAAACCTGTCATTAAACAAACATGGAATCTACAACTGATGAATGAGCAAAGCAGGGGTCAAAAATTGTGACAAAAAAAAAATTACATCTTCAAAAAACTCATCATGCCTCCTAATAATTACCTTGGAATGTTTACTGTCCAAAAAGAGGTCATTTGGGAGATATTTGTACTGTCCTGGCATTTTAAGGCCTCAAGAAATGAGATTGTCCACCAGTACATGAAGATTGATCATGTATCAAATATACTGTATATATCATAGTTTGTAGACTCTATACCTTTCACACAGACTAAATAATATACATGGATTTGGGGATTCTAACCAAAGAAATGTAGCAGAATACATTTTGGCCTAAATTTATGAAGAAAGAGAATTGATTTGCAAAATTTGAAAACAGAAACTAAGAAAAACATGTTTTTTTTCAAAACTTTCCATATTTTTTCTTTTATATTGCAAAAGTGGTGATTAAATACCACCGAAATAAAGCCTCATCTGTCTGAAAAAATGATACAACTTTCATCTGCGTATGGTGTTGCATGACTGAGTAATTGTCAGTCAAAGTGTGACGGCGCTGAAAACGTAAAAATAGCCTGGGCCGGTAGGGGGTGAAAGTGTCTGGTATTGAAGTAGTTAAAGCGGAGTTCCACTCAACCTACCAAAAAATAAAAGTCAGCAGCTACAAAAACTGTAGCTACTGACTTTTTAAAAAACAGCCACTTACCTGTCCCTCGGTCCTGTGGTGTGTCCCCCGCAGCCAGTTTCACCGGCCAGGACGTATTCCAGGAGGCCAGCATCGTCAGAGTGGGCACCCGGCTGTGATAGCTTGCGGCTTCACAGCCGGGTGCCCACTGCGCATGCGGGAGTAGTACTGCACTTCATGAATGGTCCTGTAGTCTTCTGGGACCGGTCACATGTCCCAAAAGACTACAGGGAGGGAGGACACCTTTAGTTTCCGATCACCTAGGCAATCAGACCGGAAGTGGGAGCGGGTACCTGTCAAATATGGGTACCCGCCCCGCAAAGGTGCCAATCCTTAATGGGGAGCGGAGGCGCAGTCCTTAAATCGGAACTTCCACTTTTGGGTGGAGCTCCGCTTTAAGCTGTGCATACATCTTTTGTTCTGGATTTGGCTATTGAGGCCATTCTCCATGTCTGAAGCACACACCCTTAATGGCCAAAGGCGATCATTTTTGCCCCCTAGGGAGGCTTGAATCGGAAACAAAACATGCCATAACTTGGACATCTCTAGCTACCCTTTGTCAGATTCAATGGAAAAAAAAAGGTTTAGCTCTCCAGATGCAAAGAAGCTTTCCCTTGCTCTGCTCCTGCATGAGCTGGATAAAGAAATGTATTTTTCATGTGAGGATCTGAGGTTCTGGAAAGCTGCTCTGCTCTTCGAGTGGTAATAGAGTACATTGTCTGTATGAAGTCAGCTCAGCAGCCTTTAAAACAATATCCAGCTTTCTAATGAGTCTGGGTACTATGGTAATTAACACATGACTGTCATCAGCTATACAATCCTGAGCCAAACGTGTGAATCAATGGCCAATGTCATCACATGTCAAGTCAACAGCTGTACTTGGCCTAAAGTGACCTCTGGGGTTTGATGAGAAGTGTGCGAAAAGGAAGAAATGGATGTTGTGTAATGTCAGAGGATTATCCTAGGCTCAGTACGGCTACGTATCACACTACTGATGTAATTTCACCGGCCCTGGGAATATTGAGCAATGAAAGCCGTGTCCTTCACACGCTACCATTATCTCCCCGTGACCTCCATGTGTATTGCAGCCTGCTCTCCTCTCATACGGACCTCTACGTGGACACAAGTCGTGGCCTATCATTCATTGCTGGTCGCTGCAACAAGACAACCCAACCGAAATGGTTATGTGGTCTGGAGAATGCAGCTGGATCAAATCATTCTATCCAAGTGCTGGAAATCCTTTTCCCCAGGCATGTATTAAAGAAGGATGCCATGCATGGCTATATTATACATAAGTACACTGGTCTACTTTGGGAAGTCGATACAAGAAATGAGTGTTATGAAGACTGTTGAGGTTAGAGCCCAACTCCAGGCAACTAATAATGTATCCCTTGCAGGGGCGGACTGACAACTCATGGGGCCCCTGGGCAATAGGGGATCATGGGGCCCCTGTGTCCTTGCCCAAACTCAAAAAAGCCTATAAAAAAGGTACCAGGGGCATCTCATGGGGCCCCCTACTGACCCCGGGCCCTCGGGCAGTGCCCAAATTTCCAAATGGTCAGTCCGCCCCTGATCCCTTGCAATGCAGCTCCACTTGCAATCCAGATTAGAGTGAAGTCGGAAACCCTGTAAATGAGGATGCATGCCATCCAGATAAGAGTGAAGTCGGAAACCCTGTGAATGGGGATCCATGCCATCCAGATGAGAGTGAAGTCGGAAACCCTGTAAACGGGGATGCATGCCATCCAGATTAGAGTGAAGTCGGAAACCCTGTAAACGGGGATCCATGCCATCCAGATAAGAGTGAAGTCGGAAACCCTGTAAATGGGGATCCATGCCATCCAGATAAGAGTGAAGTCGGAAACCCTGTAAACGGGGATCCATGCCATCCAGATTAGAGTGAAGTCGGAAACCCTGTAAACAGGGATGCATGCCATCCAGATAAGAGTGAAGTCGGAAACCCTGTAAATGAGGATCCATGCCATCCAGATAAGAGTGAAGTCGGAAACCCTGTAAATGGGGATGCATGCCATCCAGATAAGAGTGAAGTTAGCAACCCTGTAAATGGGGATGCATGCCATCCAGATAAGAGTGAAGTCGGAAACCCTGTAAATGGGGATGCATGCCATCCAGATAAGAGTGAAGTCGGAAACCCTGTAAACGGGGATCCATGCCATCCAGATAAGAGTGAAGTCGGAAACCCTGTAAACGGGGATCCATGCCATCCAGATAAGAGTGAAGTCGGAAACCCTGTAAATGAGGATCCATGCCATCCAGATAAGAGTGAAGTCGGAAACCCTGTAAATGAGGATCCATGCCATCCAGATAAGAGTGAAGTCGGAAACCCTGTAAATGGGGATGCATGCCATCCAGATAAGAGTGAAGTTAGCACCCTGTAAATGTGAACTCGCACTGCAAGGGTTAATAGTTTGTTTTGACTAGGGGAGAGAAGAAACAGTTTTACTTACTTGATCCTTCTTTCCCTGGTAGATGGTGCTCCCCCATGCTCCAGCAGTGGCGTCATCACAACAAATTCAAGGCTATGGACCCTGCTTTGGTCTTGATGACATGACTGCTGGAGTGTGGTGGGGGGGCAGGGGGGAGAATCTGCAGTGATTGGTCTAGTTGTGGTGAGGAGTGGAGGATCAGGTAAGTAAATGTTTTTTGGTCCCCTACACCAAAAGGGGCAATTAGCCTTTGAAGTGCAGACATGACCCCATTGCAACGGATGCTTTTTCAGTTTCACGGAGTTGGCCTTTAACTTTTAAAAACTTTTCCCATATATATTTCTTCAGTTTATTTTGCTGTTTGGCTGGGGTAACCCCTGCACCAGCCACAAGCCACAGCTGTGAGCAATGCCTCATGAGCCTAATAATGCACTGAAAACTAGAAAAAAAATGTTCACCGAGAATCCAATCCTTCTGAAAGTCTTCCTATTATGTTTCCTTAAACAATATAATAACCAAGTGGGCAAGACGAAACTCACAGGGCACCATCTACAGCGAGAATTCATGAAAAGACGAGATAATTAACAGAGATAAGACTCCCAGCAGGTCCAAATCACAATTAGAAAACAGTACTATCAGGATTGTGAAACACAAAAGGACAGAGATACATCCAACGTGATGAATACAGAGCAGCAGAATGCATTGGGGGGTGCGCAGCCTGAGAGATAGGTCACAGAGAACTGACGCCACCGCACAACATGTCTGAAATAAAGAAAAGGGAAAAAAAACACCAAGAAAAAAAAATGTAAACCAGAAAAATAATCCATTTAGCAAATGTAATTTCCCGGACAAATAGCAAACATTTCAGGCTGTCAGGGTTCCTCGTTATAGGATTTCTAAAGTGACCCTGTCGCCAACCTGAAAAAAATAGGTAAATGTACAAAAAAAATAAAGCACCTCAAATGCCTATTTGAAGTGTTTTTCTGTCCATACATTTGTTTTTCACTTGCAATATGCTTACATACTACTCCAGAAAGAGCCTATTCCCCAGCACAGTCCCCTGGTGACAAGTTCTGTTTAAACAAAGACCATGGTCCACACAAAAATGTATCTATAGATTCTGACTGCAGAGTGATCTGGATACCAAATCCATTATATGGGCAAAGGATTGTGGACACCTGACCAGGGGTGGACTGACCATTCGGGAACTTGGGCACTGCCCGAGGGCCTGGGGTCAGTAGGGGGCCCCATGAGATGCCCCTGGTACCTTTCAAAGGCTTTATTGGGTGTGGTTTGAGTGTAGGCGAGGACACAGGGGCCCCATGATACCCTATTGCCCGGGGACCCCATGAGTTGTCAGTCCGCCCCTGCACCTGACCATCACATCTATAAAAGCTCGTTGGACCCAACCAACCCATGGCCATTAATATATGGAGATTCCATAATATAGAGCTGACCCCTCTCTTGTGGTTATAACACTCCACTCTTTTGGGTAGGCTTCCCATCAGATTTTGGTGTGGCTCTGTGTAAATCTGTGTCCATTCAGAAAAAGAAAAAAAAAAAAAAAAAAAAAAAAAAAGAGTTCATGAGGTCAGGTAGTGATGTTGAATGAGATGGCCGAACTCACAATCGTATTTCCAAACCAAATGTATTCAGTAGGGTTGAGGTTCTGCATAGGCCACTTGAGTTCCTCCACACCAAACTCATCAAACCCCGTCTTTATAGACCTGGCTTTGTGCACAGGGACACAGTCATGATGGAACAGAGAAGGGACTTCACCAAACTGTTGTCACCAGACTGGAAGCATACAATGGCCTAAAAGGTATTTGACACTGTAGCATCAACAGTATCCTTCACTGGAAACACCTAACCTCGATCATTTAGACCACATACTTTTTGATTGCAAACTGTGCAAAGCCACATCTGCATAATTACTTATATTTTAATTGCAAGTTGAGGCTCCCCCCAAAATGTTTTTATTCACGTTTTGTTAGAAAGTAGACATGGAGTAACAAAAACAACCACAAAATAGTGGCATGACACTTGGCAAGAATAACCAACATTCCAGAAGGAAGGGTTAAGGCAGCATATGTATCAAAAAGAAATAACGATAGGCATCAATGTCCATGGAATAATCCAGTAGACCAATCAGTATCCAAATAGAACGAGTGAGTCATATAAATTATACATGAAGCATGTAATAGCAGTGCGACTAGAAAGACCCTCTTATTAAAAAGAAAAAAAAAGACCAAATAAACTATCAAGCCATAATAGTTACCATGTAGTAGAGGGTGGTCAAAGGGAAAATTCCAATTTATGGATAATCCAATATAGCTGCCCTGAGTATGTCACGAAATTGAAAAGGAAAAAAGGGAGAAAAAAGGAAAAAAGGGAGAAAAAAGGAAAAAAGGGAGAAAAAAGGAAAAAAGGGAGAAAAAGGAAAAAAGGGAGAAAAAGGAAAAAAGGGAGAAAAAAGGAAAAAAGGGAGAAAAAGGAAAAAAAAGGGAGAAAAAGGAAAAAAAGGGAGAAAAAGGAAAAAAGAGAGTGGAGGAGAGGATAAGAGAATCGCAAAATACACCCTTTACACACCCCGCACAAACCAGATCAGCCTAACTAGGCATTTTATGGTCGTAGATCCAAAAGATACCAAGGATGCCACATTTTATTGAATTGAGACCAATCAGTATCCAAATAGAACGAGTGAGTCATATAAATTATACATGAAGCATGTAACAGCTTTGCGACTAGAATGACCCTCTTATTAAAAAGAAAAAAAAAAAAGACCAAATAAACTATCAAGCCATAATATAGTTACCATGAGGTGGAGGGTGGACAAAGGGAAAATTCCAACCTATGGATAATCCAATATAGCTGCCCTGAGTATGTCTCGAAATTGAAAAGGAAAAGAGAGAAAGAGGAAAAGAGAGAAAGAGGAAAAGAGAGAAAGAGGAAAAGAGAGAAAGAGGAAAAGAGAGAAAGAGGAAAAGAGAGAAAGAGGAAAAGAGAGAAAAAGGATAAAGAGAGAAAAAGGAAAAAGAGAGAAAGGAAAAAGAGAGAAAAAGGAAAAAGAGAGAAACAGGAAAAAGAGAGAAACTATCAAGCCATAATAGTTACCATGTAGTGGAGGGTGGACAAAGGGAAAATTCTAATTTATGGATAATCCAATATAGCTGCCCTGAGTATGTCTCGAAATTGAAAAGGAAGAGAGAGAAAGCGGAAAAGAGAGAAAAAGGAAAAAAAGAGAGAAAAAGGAAAAAAAGAGAGAAAAAGGAAAAAAAGAGAGAAAAAGGAAAAAAAGAGAGAAAAAGGAAAAAAAGAGAGAAAAAGGAAAAAAAGAGAGAAAAAGGAAAAAAAGAGAGAAAAGGAAAAAAAAAAGAGAGAAAAAAGGAAAAAAAGAGAGAAAAAGGAAAAAAAGAGAGAAAAGGAAAAAAAAGAGAGAAAAAAGGAAAAAAAGAGAGAAAAAGGAAAAAAAGAGAGAAAAAGGAAAAAAAAGAGAGAAAAAAGGAAAAGAGAGAAAAAGGAAAAAAAGAGAGAAAAAGGAAAAAAAGAGAGAAAAAGGAAAAAAAGAGAGAAAAAGGAGGAGAAGGGAGAAAAAGAAAAAAGGGAGAAAAAGAAAAAAGGGAGAAAAAGAAAAAAGGGAGAAAAAGAAAAAAGGGAGAAAAAGGAAACGGGAGAAAAAGGAAACGGGAGAAAAAGGAAACGGGAGAAAAAGGAAACGGGAGAAAAAGGAAAAAAGAGAGTGGAGGAGAGGATAATAGAAGAGAATCACAACATACACCCTTAACACACCCCACACAAACCAGATCAGCCTAACTAGGCATTTTATGGTCGTAGATCCAAAGGATACCAAGGATGCCACATCTTATTGAATTGAGAAAGGTTTTTTTCTTCAACAGGCGGTCAAATACCCCATATTATGGACATTGTGAATACGCTTATAATCAACCTGGGAGGGGTGTAGGGTCTGTTTCAACCTCAAAGCAATCAGACACCTAGCTGCTGTGAGAACATGGGTAACTAATTTAACAGCAGCTTTGGAAGCCCTAGTATGAAATGAACTGGATCCAAAGGAACTGAATAATCAAACAGCGATTTAGTGGCCTCCCAAAAAGGATGAATTTTTGGGCATTCCCAATAGATGTGAAATAGTGTCCCCACTGATTCACCACATGCCAACATTCCACAGGTATGGCAGGATGAATTGCATTTAATGTTTCATGGGTAAGGTATCAGAAATACAAGATTTTCTATTGGTTCCGTGTATAAAGGGTACATAAAGAAGATTTGTTTGCATTATCTCAGATGTCCTCCCACACTTCCAATCCTGAAGTTGGGCCCAGCACAAGTTCCCACTTGAGCTTGTAGCCATGTTTAGGGAAAGGGGAAGTATCTAAAGATGCAAGTACACAATATGTAATCGGTAATGAGATGTTGGCTCTTAGGACCATCCAGGCATATTCTCTCAAAGGGAGATAACTTAGAAAATATCAGCTTGTCTGCCCATGTTTGTGCTGTATCTGAAGATAGGAGAATAGAGCCCGTGATTGCAAAGCATTCTCAGTAGTTCAAGAAAAGTGGGCATCTTCCCAGCTACGGAATTTCCAATATCACAGTAGTGAAAAAGGCCGTTTGCGAACCAAGGAGAAGTTACCTGTCTCTCGAGACTGGAAGGTAAAAGAGGATTCCCAAGAAACTTGATGGGAAACATGGGCTGACTTGGAGGATCTCGAGAGGCCCATTCTGTAGTACCAATGGTATTCCAGAAACTTGCACCACTTTAGGGTTCATTTTAGCAAACTCAAACTATCATTGCAACTAAAACTGATTTTCCGATGCTGGCGAGTTAAATGACTCAACAGTTTCTTCTCTCTCTTTAGGACTCTATTGGGGAGATCTCTGTACTGAGTTTCCAAGTCTACACATCTCCTGTACCTGTGTCCCTACTGTATTTTTAATTATAGAGAATATAAGAGGAGGAGCTGGAACACTCAAAAATGCCAAATGGACACAAACAGAGGTGGAGATTATGGCAGATCTGTTCCAAAGTTAAACTGCCCAAAACCCATCCCTGAGCAAAAAAAAAAAAAAAGTTTTCCCATGCACTGGGGCAGTGCCTGCACTGCACAGGTTAACTGCTCATTAGGTTTAGGTAAGTCTCCTTTCTCTGCTTCACTAAACCTATGATCCTCCCAACACATGACCAGTCCGATACCCTCACGCTGCAACGGTCTTGAGCTGTGGACTGTTCCTGACATCATCAAGCCCAGACCATGCTCCATAGACCAGGAACAGTCCACCGCTGGACCACAGGGGAGTGCTGTTTTCTGATGCAACAGAGGATCAGGTGAGCATAAGCTTTCTCCTCACCCCTACATAAAATGAGCAATTGACCCTTGCAGTGTAGGCACAGCCCCATTGCATGGGAAAACATTTTTTGCCCTGAGTTGGGCTCTAAAAAACAAGGGGTCAAGTCATCCTACCAAGCTGCACCTAAAGCTAAAATATCAGTTTTTGGTGAACTGACCAAATAAAACCAGCAACATATGTTCAAACACTATACAAAAGTACCGGCCTTTACACACGCATGAACTTTAATGGCATCCCAGTCTTAGTCCGTAGGGTTTAATATTGACTTGGCCCACCCTCTGCAGCTATAACAGCTTCCACTCGTCTGGGAAGGCTGTTCACAAGGTTTAGGAGGGTTTCTATGGGAAGGTTTGACCATTCTTCCAGAAGCACATTTGTCAGGTCACGCACTAATGTTGGAGGAGAAGGCCTGGCTCGCAGTCTCCGCTCTAATTCATCCCAAAGGAGTTCTATCAGGTTGTGGTCGTCTACCTCAAACTCTTCCAACAAAGTCGGGAACATGAAATTGTCCAAAATGTATTGGTATGATGATGCCTTAAGAGTTCCCTTCACTGGAACTAAGGGGCCAAGCCCAACCCCTGAAAAACAAACCCACACCATAATCCCCCCTTGGCACAATGCAGTCAGGCAAGTACTGTTCTCCTGGCAACCACCAAACCCAGACACGCTCAAGAGTCCAATGGCGGCGTGAATTACGCCACTGCATCCAACGCTTTGCATTGCACTTGGTGATGTAAGGCTTGGATGCAGCTGCTCGGCCATGGAAACCCATTCCATGAAGCTCTCTACGCACTGTTGTTGTGCTAATCTGAAGGTCACACCAAGTTTGGAGGTCTTTAGCTATTGACTCTGCAGAGAGTTGGTGACTTCTGCACACTGTGCGCTTCAGCATGCACTGACCCCGCTCTGTCATGTGACGTGGCCTACCACTTTGAGTTGCTGTTGCTCCCAGTTGCTTCCACTTATAATCCCACTAACAGTGGAGCGTGGAATATTTAGTAACCAGGAAATGTCACGGATGGACTTATTACACAGGTGACAACCTATCACGGGACCACACTTGAATTCACTGAACTCCTTATAGCGACCCATTCTTTCACAAACATTTGCAGAAGCAGTCTGCATGCCTAAGGGCTTGATTTTATACACCTGTGGCCATGGAGGGGATTAGAACACCTGAATGCAATGATTTGGAGGGCCAGCCCAATATGTTTGGCAATATAGTGAATTTATGGGCTACAGACTGAAAAGCGTAAGCATAGATACATGTTGGTTCTAACCAAGGGCGGACTGACAACTCATGGGGCCCCTGGGCAATAGGAAATCATGGGGCCCATGTGTTCTCGCCCACACTCAAACCACACCCAAAGAAGCCTATGGAAGGTACCAGGGGCATCTCATGGGGCCCCTTACTGACCCCGGGCAGTGCCCGAGTGCCTAAATGGTCAGTCCGCCCCTGGTTCTAACAGAAGACTCAATAAAGACAGCTCTTTAGAGCGGACATCTTTCAAGGTTCTGACTACGAAGCTGAGCAGGCCGAGCTGCTGCTTACCGCAATATAAATATGGCGATTATGGATGAGCAATGAGCCAGCCTTCTCTGACTACACTATGGTGCCTTTTTACACAATTTGTTAAGGATTTTTATATTAAGCTCATCACATTCACACACGTGTCATACAAACTTCAATTTCCCTTTAAGCATTTCAGCAAATGGTTCCGCAAGTTTCTTCGAAGTAAGGAGAGTCTTGAAGTTTTTTGTAATTTCATGATCCATGCGGTGTCATTTGTAAAGTTATTATAAGACGCGGCGGGAGACAGAGAAAAAAAAAAAGAGCACTGAGCGAGTATTAGAACGCTTGTAAATATCTTCAAGAGTTACTGCTGATCTTAAATGAGCATTTCCCCGACCAAAACTATTTATCTTTACAGAAGAAGTACTCCGCTAATGACGCCCTCAGTTCTCCACGTTCTGCGCTTTCTACAAACTGCAATTAAAGCTTCCAGCGTCCTATGTGTTTGTCAGCAGAAAGATGGATCATTTTGCCCTGAAGGATAATCACTTTTCAAAAAGGTTACAGCGCATTAGTACAAGTTCCATGTTCCCAACCACAGAGGATTATGGGAAAGAAGGTAAAAGTGGCGGCCATGACAGTTGAAGAGTTAGAAGGCCATACAATTCATGGTCCAGTTTACCATAACAGGGAATTATAGGAAAGACTGCAGTGATAGCAGCTGTGATGGTTCTGCTTTATCCGATGAAAACAGCGTTGTTTAAGGGCCCCACCGTAAAAAATGCAGAATAATTCCATTGTCCTTCCACCATCCATTTATTAGAAGACATGACTGCAGCATCTCTCTGCTACCATGGTTCACGGTGACAGGAATGCCCGATGCTCTCTCATTGGCCGATTCTGGGATAGGAGGCTGATCCTGAGTGTGTTCTCTCCTATGCATGTCTCCTTCTACCAGCTAATTGGTTCCTTTAGATCAGTGGTTCTTAACCTTCCTAATGCCGCGACCCTTTAATACAGTTCCTCATGTTGTGGTGACCCCCAACCATAAAATTATTTACCCAGTAATTATAAATCATGAAGTGTCGTTTTACCTCCAATACTGCTGCTTTCAACACAGTAGCTGCTTTCAACACAGTAGCTGCTTTTAACAAAGTAGCTGCTTTCTACACAGTAGCTGCTTTTAACAGAATAGCTGCTTTCAACACAGCAGCTGCTTTCTACACAGTAGCTGCTCTTTACACATCGGAAATATGTGTTTTCTGATGGTCTTAGGGGACCCCTGTGAAAGGGTCGTTCGACCCCCAAAGGGGTCGCGACCCACAGGTTGAGAACCACTGCTTTAGGGTCACACTTAGGCTGGCCATACACTATACAATCTTCTGTTCAATGTCTGCCCAATTTCCTTTAGATTTATCTTCAACTATGTAGTGCAAGGACCTGCCTAATTGGATACAATTGAAAGTTTTGTTAGGTTTGACCTCCTATTATATGGTTTTTGGTAAATCTAAAGCAATTTTCTAAAGAAAATTGTATAATGTATGGCCAGCCTTAGGATCCACACTAGTAGATTTTTAAATGAGAATATTTGTACGCAACTGCAAAAGACATTGTTTGTGGTGCCACTTCAAGCAGGAAAAGAGCCTCTTCCCTAGTTCCTCAGGGTTAAAAGGGGGTGCTGGCGTGTCCATGTGTCAATCCAGAAAGCAATCATGTTTGAGCAGGAGAATCGCCACTCCGCCCGACCAGCCCATACAATCCAAAGGTAAAAAGTGGTCTCAGCTTACAAGTCTCTGCTAAGCGACACCCCCTGATGTATTTTTCATCGCACTGAAGGGTACTGCTGGAGCAGCATACTCCCAGCCATGGTAAAACTGCAAGTCAGAGTTGTGCACACGGCGATCCATAAACTAACCCTGAATGAAACCTAAACCACTTGACTACTTGCCTGCAGTTTTCAATGCTGTGATAGTTTGACTGACAATTACTCCATAATGCAACACTGTACCCAAATTAAATATTTTTTTTTACAAGTTTAAAAAAATATATTCCTGCATTTTCTGCTATGAAGTGTATCAAATAATCTTTTTTCCAAAATTTAGACCAAAACATATTCTACTAAAAAATTTTTATTGATAAATATATAAGAAAACCATATGGCATCCCTCCCTCCTAGATTGTAAGCTCCCAGGATCAGGGCCCTCCTATCCCTCTTGTATTGAACTGTATTGTTGCTGTATTGTCTCCCGTTATATTGTAAAGCGCTGAGCAAACTGTTGGCGCCATAAATCCTGTATAATAATAATATGGCAGATTGTGTGACCAAATGACTGTCATACAGGGCAGACAATAGAAAATAAGAAGAGAGAAAAGGGGCGCGCAAGCCTTGCGCATTACCTCAATAAAAACTTTAATCTTAAAAAACAGTAGATGTATACTCACAAACGACAAACGTAAACAGGCATATCATGACCAACAATGGTCCACGGTCTGAAAAGATGCACGAGTCCCACATGTGAAAAGGACACTCGGAAATGGCTGACACGTTTCGAGGAGCAATCTTTGCTTCATCAGAGCCTACTAGTGGATCGCTCCTCGAAACGCGTCAGCTATTCCCAAGTGTCCTTTTCACATGTGGGACTCGTGCACCTTTTCAGACCATGGACTATTGTTGGTCATGATATGCCTGTTTACATTTGTCGTTTGTGAGTATACATCTATTTTTTACCATTAAAATGTGCAAGGCTTGTGCGCCCCTTTTCTTATTTTCTAGCCCATATTGGGCTACCCCAGCCCTTAGGGGGCTTCACAGTATTGCCGTATTGGTTTGAATGCTAAGGTCTATGAAGATTTTTTCCACATATGCCATATCCGGTCCTTTGAGCGCAGGAGATTTTTCATTCTTTTTTTTTTTATTGGTGACAGGGCAGACAATGACTGATCGGGGAAGACTCACTGATGACGACTGCATAACTTCCTGGTAAAGTCTGGGCAGGGAGGCACAGGGTTAAATTGATGGCGGCTAACTCAGTGCTACCATGACATGATTGAATGGCAGCACAGCTCTCCTCTGTGACATGAATGGAGAAGAGGGGGGAAGGGCTAGCTGGGTACTGCTGAGGTTACACATGCAGTAATTGGCTATTACAGTGATCACATATCCTTGAACCACTCTGATTGGCTCATTTAACCTTGCCTGCGATCTAAGCGAATGACAGTTTGATCACAGGCATGCAAAGGGATAAAATGGCAGTTTTTAAACAGCGCTCCAGAGGACTGCAATTAACAATCTGATTTTGTTTTGGGTTTTTTTTATAAACAATAACACAGTACTAAAGAAGCTGATATTTATTGTTTAAAAAAAGTGGTTAATCTTTATGAAAAGAAACAATACTTTTGGTTAGTTATGGTTTTGTCTCAACCTCCGTCACTGTTGAGAAAAATCTAAATGGAGTTTGTATGTTCTCCCTGTGCCTGCGTGGGTTTCCTCGGGGTACTCCGGTTTCCTCCTACTCTCCAAAGACATGCGGGTAGGTGAATTGGCTCCTGTCTAAATTGTCCCTAGTATGTGTATGTATGAAGGCGAGTTAGGGACCTTAGATTGTACGCCCCTTGAGGGTTAGGGACCTTAGATTGTACTCCCCTTGAGGGTTAGGGACCTTAGATTGTACTCCCCTTGAGGGTTAGGGACCTTAGATTGTGCGCCCCTTGAGGGTTAGGGACCTTAGATTGTGCGCCCCTTGAGGGTTAGGGACCTTAGATTGCACCCCCCCTTGAGGGTTAGGGACCTTAGATTGCACCCCCCCCTTGAGGGTTAGGGACCTTAGATTGCACCCCCCCTTGAGGGTTAGGGACCTTAGATTGCACCCCCCCTTGAGGGTTAGGGACCTTAGATTGTACGCCCCTTGAGGGTTAGGGACCTTAGATTGTACGCCCCTTGAGGGTGAGGGACCTTAGACTGTACGCCCCTTGAGGGTGAGGGACCTTAGATTGTACGCCCCTCGAAGGTTAGGGACCTTAGATTGTACGCCCCTCGAGGGTTAGGGACCTTAGATTGTACACCCCTTGAGGGTTAGGGACTGATGTGAATGTACAATATACATGTAAAGCGCTGCGTAAATTGACGGCTTTATATAAGTACCTGAAATAAATAAAGATGTGTGAAAAAGAAGTTCATATACTGAACTACGTATCTACAGGTATATCATCCTAGATTGTAAGCTCCCAGGATCAGGGCCCTCCTATCCCTCTTGTATTGAACTGTATTGTTGCTGTATTGTCTCCGGTTACATTGTAAAGCGCTGAGCAAACTGTTGGTTCCATATAAATCCTGTATAATAATATCAGAATTCAATATTTTTGGTAGTGAGGTCCTTCAAATATCAACTTGGATGAAGTCCCCCGTCTCAAAGGGCCCTTTTTAAATCTTTTCAAGGACAGTGGAACCTTTCAGCAAAGAAGAGGTGAGAACGCGGTGCAGAGAACGAGTCACAATCACACTGTGTGCCATGTAAAGTAAGGCAAAGGCCCGTCATTAAACAGGAGTTATGTTTGCACCTTTGTCAGGTTTGTTTCCCCTTTGTACACAGAACTATTTAATATAAAGAGCTCTCACTAGAATGGAAAGACGGGTTAAGTGAAGGGAGAAGCTCTACAATGGACAAGGTACCACCATTGATTGGAAACGTCCACAGATCTATTCCTCAGATACTTCTAGGTAGGAGGTCACACAGCTAGACTTTCACTTCCATCTGACGCTGGCTGCCAGGTACAGGAGTGTGTTTGATGTCATGAAAGAATACAGAGTCTATTACTGACCAGAAATAGAAGAGGATCAGCAGGAAGCCGGGCCTGCTCATGTAATTGGCAAATATAGCTATCCCCTATACACCATAACAAACATAATGCCAAAATGTTTAAAACATTACCAACTTTTGGGCTCCATCTTGAAGTGATAGTAGTGGTTGAGAGGGCACTTTGTAAAGAAGTGTAAAGAGTACCTACAACATGTTTCTGGGGTCAGATAAAGTCTCCCTTCTTTAGGGTTTGGGTTTAAAGTGGAGCTCCACCCAAAAGGGGAAGTACCACTTTAAGCACTGCTCCCCCACTCCCCATTAAGGATTGGCACCTGTGGGGGGCGGGGGTACCCGAATTTGACAGGTACCGGCTCCCACTTCCGGTCTGATCGCCTAGGAAGCGGAAGGTGTCCTCCCTCCCTTCCTGTAGTCTTTTGGGACACGTGACAGGTCCCAGAAGACTACAGGACCATTCATGAAGTGCAGTGCTTACTCGCGCATGTGCAGTGGGTACCCGGCTGTGAAGCCACAAGCTATCACAGCCGGGTGCTAACACTGAAGATGCAAGCCTCCAGGAATACAGGACGGCCGGTGAAACAGGGGACACACCACGGGACCGAGGGACAGGTATGTGCCTTTTTAAAGATGCCAGCATCCTAACAACCAATGACATCATCAGTTGATAAGGAGGACATGGGGTGCATGGACATCATCCTTGTTTGGCCCAACCCTACCTCTCTCCATCAACACTGGGGTCACATTAGCAGAGTGAGGGTGAGAAAAAGAGAGACACACTGGAATACTAGTCAGTAACAGTGTGCAAAGGTGTATTTGCTTTGGAAGAATAAATCACCTCTAACGTTGGGTGTACTGGATGGGTGTAGAATAGTTTTTCCCATTTTAGATTGGAGTGCCTTGAGACTGCGCAGAAATTTTAAAGGGTGCCTTGAGACTGCGCAGAATTTTAAAGGGTGCCTTGAGACTGCGCAGAAATTTTAAAGGGTGCCTTGAGACTGCGCAGAATTTTAAAGGGTGCCTTGAGACTGCGCAGAATTTTAAAGGGTGCCTTGAAACTACGCAGAATTTTAAAGGGTGCCTTGAGACTGCGCAGAATTTTAAGGGTGTCTTGAGATTGCGCAGAATTTTAAAGGGTGCCTTGAGACTGCGCAGAATTTTAAAGGGTGCCTTGAGACTACGCAGAATTTTAAAGGATGCCTTGAGACTACGCAGAATTTTAAGGGTGCCTTGAGACTGCGCAGAATTTTAAGGGTGTCTTGAGATTGTGAAGAATTTTAAAGGGTGCCTTGAGACTGTGCAGAATTTTAAAGGGTGCCTTGAGACTGCGCAGAATTTTAAAGGGTGCCTTGAGACTGCGCAGAATTTTAAAGGGTGCCTTGAGACTGCGCAGAATTTAAAGGGTGCCTTGAGACTGTGCAGAATTTTAAAGGGTGCCTTGAGACTGCGCAGAATTTTAAGGGTGCCTTGAGACTGCGCAGAATTTTAAGGGTGCCTTGAGACTGCGCAGAATATTAAAGGGTGCCTTGGCACTGCGCAGAATTTTAAGGGTGCCTTGAGATTGTGCAGAATTTTAAGGGTGCCTTGAGACTGCGCAGAATTTTAAAGGGTGCCTTGAGACTGCGCAGAATTTTAAGGGTGCCTTGAGACTGCGCAGAATTTTAAAGGGTGCCTTAAGACTGCGCAGAATTTTAAAGGGTGCCTTGGCACTGCGCAGAATTTTAAGGGTGCCTTGAGATTGTGCAGAATTTTAAGGGTGCCTTGAGACTGTGCAGAATTTTAAAGGGTGCCTTGAGACTGTGCAGAATTTTAAAGGGTGCCTTGAGACTGCGCAGAATTTTAAAGGGTGCCTTGAGACTGCGCAGAATTTTAAAGGGTGCCTTGAGACTGCGCAGAATTTTAAAGGGTGCCTTGACTGAAAAAAGGTTGAGAAACCCTGGTTTAAATAATGGGACTCTATGTCTGGAATAGTAACCAGGATTATTTATTAACAGTGTGCAAATTAAATTGGCTATAGATGGATCATAATTTATCTGGTTAAGCAGTGACCGACTGAATTTTGTACAATCTATGACCGTTCCAATTCATGAGAACTCTATATAAAATTTGTGATCGCTCAACGCTGCAACCAACTGGCTGCGCCACTGATCTGTGTATTCTGAAAGTGAAGGAGTCTTTGCAGTCAGAACACAATACCACAGCGGAGAGGATTCCTCCATCTAGATCAACTGTGAGGCTGATTAAAAAAAAAACAGATTAATTTATGGCCAGCTTCATGGGACACCTCAAATCTGTTGGATGCTCGCTCCCGAGCCCTGCACAGAGCTGCTGCTTGGCTCCAATCCCCACTCTCTCCTCAGTGGGTCACTGTCTGTGATTGACAGCAGTGGGAGCCAATGGCTTAGCCAGTGAGGAGAGGGAGTCCTGGGACTGCCGAGGCTGCAGTGCACATTGCTGGATCAAGAAGAGGCTCAGGTGAGCATTAGGGGGGATGTGGGGGGAGCAGTAAACAAAAGGTTTTTAACTACATGCATAGAATGCATGTAGGTAAAAAAAAAAACAACAAAAAAAAAAACTTCAGCCTGTACAACCATTTTAATAGGATTAGGCTAGAAATAATTCCTACACAATGTGGAAATCAAAATAATGGCTTTGAAGTTTGATCACCTCTTATCCCAGTGACTATGTTGTCACCAAGACAGGAAGTGAGAAGAAATATCCTAACAGAGTCCTGGACTGCAGTACAAACCTAACAGAT